>NC_085996.1:27622021-27922021 GCF_030014385.1 Trichomycterus rosablanca
AATTCCAAAGAAAAATGACCCCAACCAGCATTTTTTTTTTAAATGTCCACATGCAGTAAAATTGAGATAAAAAAGGTTAAAAATCATTGGTAATGCATTGTTAATGCTATGAGGACGTTACCTCAGACTGCTGGTGTTGAATTCAGTTTTAGGTGATTATTTACCCATCGTTACAGAGCTCTTCTGAGATGACACAACTTTCTTTTCCTGCCTTACGACTTTTTGTGCGCTGGGATATTCGTTTACAGAGCTCATGCTAATTCCAAAAGTGCCATTCTGTAACCCTGCACTGGGGACCATGCCCGGCGGCAAGGACCCATGGGTGATTACTGACGGGCCTCTCTGCTGCCTCTCTACAACATGCACAGACCCTGCGGGGGCAGTAATGCTGCTTTTCAGCGATCCGCCTCCTTGCCCATCAATCAGAAACATGCCTTGAGATCCGGCGATGCCCCCATTTGGCAGCGTTCCATGGAAGACCTGGCCGCCCTGGGCGCCTCTATCCACCAGCAACAGCTGCGATCCGGACAACTGAGTCGACTGAAGCATGCCTGTGTTTATAGCCTGGCCGGGTCCTCCATGTGTTTCCACCAACATCACTCTATCTCCTCCAGCGATCGTACTATGAGCAGGAACGGTACCCTGAACCAGAACGGTTTCAGCCATCGGAGCTCCGTTCAGCACGTACATCCCCCCCTGGGTGAGTCCCATCGCGGGCCTCTCGGCCAGAAGCACAGTGTTAGAGACCTGTGGCTCCAACATGTAATACATAGGCTGCTGTTGCTGCACCATCAGTGTCTGGGCGGGCATGACGTCGACACGAGTCTGAGCATGGTTGTTTGTAACTAGCATGTTCTCCTCTGTATGCAGAGAGGTGGAGGAGGATACAGCTTGGGCAGCATGGTTGACAACGTTGCTGGTGCTGGCTTGGATGGACATCGATTCGGAGTTCATGAGGAGTTCATCAGGTTTTGGAGGAGGAGGAAGAGGTGTCGAGGCAGCCGTGGTGATCCTTGTGCCACCGCAGATCTCAGCCAGGGTGGTAAACTTTGGCCCCAGGTCTTTGAGAAACTCCAGATCGTTTTCGGATTCCAGCATACTGCAGCAGCCCACAGATCCAGCAGGCGAGCCTTGGCCTTCATATTCATATTGCAAATTATAGTTATCGGCGGTGCCATCCACCATCTGGCTCTTCTGCAACAGACAAGAACAGTGTATTCAGAAGTATTCAGACCCCTTGACTTTTTGCCATTCTACCCAGAAATTCAAAAGACTTTGAGGCCCAGTCATTTAGACTCCACATACCTCTGAGTAGTAGTGATACAAGAAGTCATCTGAAAGGGCTATTCCGCTGTCATACTCCCCTCTCATCATTCCAAGGCCACCAGCCATCCCCTGATCCATAGAAATCATTTCCATTTGACCACCCCTGTTTATGCCGTTCATGGATGCCATGTAAGTAGCGCCCATTCCAGCCATGGTACCTCCATAAGTAGCTGCCCCATAGCCAGCTCCTGCTTCATAGCCAGCTCCTGCCCCAAAGCCACCTCCTTTTGTACTATAGTTCATCATCCCATCCATATCAGAGAGCATGGGCACATCCTGTCAAAGCAATAACAAAAAACATTCAGGAAAGGAATTCTGTGCAAGAAGTTGATCTCAGAAAACCCAGGGCTCTTGTTTATCTTAGATTTGTGTTGCTCCAGTTAACCTTGGCTATGCAGTTTCACAGAATAAAGGTTTTACTGCAGAACGAGGCATATATACCGATCAGGCATAACATTGTGACCACCTCCTTGTTTCTACACTCACTGTCCATTTTATCAACTCCACTTACCATATAAAAGCACTTTGTAGTTCTACAATTACTGACTGTAGTTCATCTGTTTCTCTACATACTTTTTTAGCCTGCTTTCACTCTGTTCTTCAATGGGCAGACCCCCACAGTACCACTACAGGTATTATTTAGGTGGTGGATCATTCTCAGCACTGCAGTGACAATGACATGGTGGTGGTGTGTTAGTGTGTGTTGTGCTGGTTTGAGTGGATAAGACACAGCAGCGCTGCTGGAGTTTTTAAACACGTCACTGTCAGTGCTGGACTGAGAATAATTGGACCAACTAGGTAGGAGTGTCTAATAGAGTGGACAGTGAGTGGACACGGTATTTAAAAACTCCAGCAGCGCTGCTGTGTCTGATCCACTCACACCAGCACAACACAATAACACACCACCACCATGTCAGTGTCACTGCAGTGCTGAGAATGATCCACAACCTAAATAATACCTGCTCTGTGGTGGTCCTTTGGGGGTGCTGACCATTAAAGAACAGGGTGAAAGCAGGCTAAAAAAGTATGTAGTGAAATATGAACTATAGTCAGTAATTGTAGAACTACAAAGTTCTTGTATATGGTAAGTGGAGCTGATAAAATGGACAGTGTGTGTAGAAACCAGGAGGTGGTTTTATTGTTATGGCTGATCGGTGTATAGCGGAATGATACTTTGGCACAGAATCAGGCAAAATTTCAGGCAGGAGTTTTGATTCATACGGAGCCCCTGAAGGGACATGATGTATTTTTTAAGTAAGAAAGTGGTGAGCACCAGTTACTATGTGGTTTTTTACTTTAAAAAAAAAAATACACCATGTCCCTTCAGGGGCTCCGTAGATTCAACTGTTCTTGTATTTGTTATTTCTTTTTTTGGTCAGAAGACCTCTAGTGGCAAAGCAATGAAACTGCATGTTTTTAAAATTATCTTTAAATATTTTAACACACACATACTGCATATCTTTTGCCTTTAAGCCGTCCAACCTGTAGTTTAAAAAATATTTCGCTACGTACATTCCCTGTTACCATCACATAGCAGCTAGACGTTTTCATTAACTAAATAACATGAAGCATTAAATGACAATAAATAAATGGAGAAGTTTTTGATTGTACCCGGTCTTCTCCCTGCCCTTCTGTATTATATGACATCAGGTGCTCTTTAGTATCAACGTTCATCTCGGCAAAACCCCCCATGCCTCCAGCTCCACACGAACAGGCCATCAGCAAGAGTGGGATAACTGTGAAAACAAGTGGAATGATCATTTTATTCTAAAATGTAATAGGAAAAAAACTGTCAAACTTCTTCAAAATTATTATCCCTAATAAATCATTTGTTCCCATCGTTTTTGGGGTACTGAATTCTGTCTCTTTTTATAGTAGGATGGATCTCTTAGATGTTGTTTGTGGTAAACATTTCTCATACTTTTTGCCGAGCTTCTGCAGTGTATGCTTTTATGGCCGGTCTGAGATCAGATGGTGGGTAAGGACATTGTTGGAGCGGGTTGTTACGGCTTGCTTTGCTCATTTGTCACGGGTAGAAACAAATGGAATTTTAGTCTCCGAGTCCTGAGTTACATAATTTACTAGAAACCAGACTTGTTGAAATGCTAGACAAATCAGTTTGTCAGTTATCAGGACACTACTTATTGGGTTCATTCTGGCTCTGTAACATGTACAACACAATGTGCTAAATCTGCAAAATCACATTAGATATGAAGAAATTAAGGTCTTTACATCATGTTCCAGTTAATTAGAAATTCCAGTTGATTTATTTAAAAGTCACTGGGCATGTCAAAATACATTATTATAACTGTAATTGTTCATAGCTAAGGCTGGCATGACTAACAAACTAGCTAGTTAAGGCAAATAAGCAAAATTGCATTAGCTTTAGGTAAAAGAAAATCAGATGTTTAAACTACAAAATAAAATTGACAGAGATTTATATTACAGAACCAGAACAGAACATAAGCAGGTAACATTGTAGATAGTATAAGGTAATATTTAATAAAATAGGTCATTTTTGCGCATAGCTAACAGGCCGGCTATCTTTTTTATAAATAAGGTCTAAATAATATAATAAACCCTCCCCAGTTTTCAGGGATCCTATCATCCTTAAATATATTAATTGATTTTGGATGTTATTGGCTTACCCACACAAAATAACATGTAATTCTAACCTCCTCCCCCAAGTCAGGCATTAATAAATGCTTCTGAAATTACTAACTTAAAAGTAACACTTTACAAAGATGAGGTCAAACAAACGTAAGCTTACGTAAAAGCATGAGAAGTCCCAGAAGAAGCAGGCCAATCCCAGCAGCTCCTAGTGTTGCGCCCTTCTGGTGAACCCCTCGGTTTCCGCACACTCCCTGCTTTTCACATGTGCACACATCCAGGTTTACCACCTGGTGGTCTGGACATGCCTGCCCCTGCTGGTCCTGCACCTCCACTGTCACCTTGTAAGGGCCCGGCCATATAGGTGAGAGAGCCTTTAAAACGGCTGTGGTATCTGCAAGGTTATAAAAGATGCACTCAGCATTGATAAATAATTTCTTTTTTTTATTTTATTCTATTAATAGATTTTCTCTAATCCTCTCTACTCTTTAAATAAGTTGTGTTTTAGTTTCATTATATTTCATTTGTCCCATCAACCCCAGAACTGACGTCAGATCTCAGTGGTGCTGTGCTACCATGGTAAGACTGCAGCACCACCTGAGCACCTGAAAACTGTATGTTACATACAGTTACTCAATAACCTCACTTCTTCCCTTAATAATCATTATCTTCTTACCTAACTTTTTAGGCAGTGGGAACTCAGAAGGCTAGTAATCAAAGGGCTGTCGGTTCAACCCTAAAACTGCCAAATTGCCACTGTTGGGCTCTGAAGTAAGGCCCTTAATTATCAATTGCTGGAATTGTATTCAGTCACAACTGCATGTCACTTTGGATAAAAGTGTATGCTTACTGCTGTGAATGTGTTCTGTTTAGGCAGCACTTCTTCTGGCTGTCATTAAGTTAACCCTTTTCACTACTGTATTATCACCCTGTATAAAATTTACATTTAATTTATTACTATATTTCTTTTACAGCATATTAGTTCCATAGCTTCCACTGCATACCATTAAAGTGCTCCAATTCCCATTTTCCTGTACTCTCCTCATGAATGATGTTAAACTTAAAAGGAGCCGAGTTTGGAAAGAAGTCGTGGTCCACAGCAGTGACGTATATTGCTTCCTGATCAGTGCACATGATCTGCTTCTGACTGGTCAGAGTGGGGCAGTGGTCATTAAAGTCTTCCACCTGGATTGCAATGGTGCCTGTAGCCGTCTTAGTGGGCATGTCTGCAATGAAACAATATATATTTAAGAAGAATGCATTAAATCCAAGAATATAAAAGATATATAAAACACATTTAAGGCATCAAATAGGATTTTTTGTACATTTACTACTACCTGTTAAATGTATACATTTTTGTCATATGATTTAAAACAAAAAGTTCTTTTTTATATAGGATTCATTTCACCGCAATTGCTGCAATTGCATTTCCCATTATAACATGACATAATAATGAGCAAGGCCCATAACCCTCACTTGCTTACACAATATACTGTCAGAGTATTGTAAGTCGCTTTGGATAAAAAATGTAAATGTAAATGATTCCATCACGCACCTTAAACTTCTAGACATGACAATACAAAATTATATAAATATTTTTTGATGCATTAAAATCTGGCATGGGCACAAAAATGCATATCATGTCATTGACTGATTTCTGCATTTGTATGTATTTCAATATCTATTTGCCACATTTGTGCTTTTCTACAGTTTGGCTACAATTGAATCTACAATAACTGTTTGTGTTATTTAGCAACTATGGAGCTTTAGCTCCCCCTAGTGATTACAATGTTTATCTACAATCTGCCTGTGCAATGCAGAGTAAACTGGCAGGTGTTACATAATGCTGTGTGCAATGTTACACTAATACACATTTAAACGTTCCAAGAAAAACTCAAAACTACAAAATGTTTTATACACTTATTTATAGATGTTTACGCCACACATATGCAGTGGTTAGGTAGGTAATTCTTATATTTCAGTTTAGAGTCCTTATTAAGTGTTGCCCTTTAGATTTACATTACATTTTCTGCATTTAGCAGACGCTCTTATCTAGAGCGACTTACAGAAGTGCTTCCATAGTAAACATTTCATTTCTCAAGTTTTAGTAAACAACAGTCAAAGAATTCTGTCGAATCAGCTGAAACCTGTTAGAACCAAAGTGGTTTTTTTTGTTGTTGTTTTTTTTTAGATGTGCTTTACTTTTCCAAAAAATTAAGGACTGTTTTCATTGTCTTTTTTTTTCTTTTCATTTTTCTTATTTTGTCATAGATTTTTTTTCATAGTCTTTGATATTGCAATATATTGTCACTGCTGTAAGTATTTGGAACATTCAGTTAGTATATGTTTGATAGACATGGGTTTATGGCCTCAAGACTCTTAAAAGATAATACATAAATGACAATTATTGGCACCCCTGGTAAAGATGAGAAAGATAAAAAAAAACTTTATTTGGTGAATTAGCTTAATCTCACACTGTCTCACACTAGGGACAGTGGTAGCCTAGTGCAGTGCTCCCCAACCTTTTTTGCACCACGAACCGGTTTCATATAAAATAAAATTTTACGGACCGGCGGGGAGGAGGGATTTAAAATAGAATAACTATACTGCTCACAAATGAGCTTTTTTCGCTGCAACGAGATGCTGCTTCCATCTGGGGGTGATACGAGATGATAAACACCCGTGTGCTGGAAATGGAAGCAGTGTTTTCATTGCTGATGTAGCAATCTCTAATTATTCTTTCTGTGCGGCCCGGTAATAAATGACCCATGGACCATGGTTGGGGACCACTGGCCTAGTGGGTAGAGCTTTGGGCTATTAATCAAAAGCTTGAGGGTTCAAATCTTCTATAATGTTGCCACTGTTGGGCCCTTGAGCAAGGCCCTTAACCCTGTCTGCTCCAGGGGAGCCGTACAATGGCTGACCCTGCGCTCTGACCCCAGCTTCCAAACAAGCTGGGATACACAGAGAAAGAATTTCATTGTACTGTACACATGTATCTGTATATATGACAAATAAAGGCTTTCTATTCAATTCTATTCTAAATATGAGAAAAAGTCAACCTTAAAGTAAATCTATTCTGGAAAATAATAAATCCTCACTGCAGTCATACTGGTGCTTCACATAAACAACAATGTATGTTCTTGTTTGGTTTGCTACTGTGATACCTTGACTGATGCAGAGGATCTCAGCCATGTAAGTTCCATTGACCAGGTATGGAGACTCTCGATCTGGAATCTTGTTCAATTTAATGTCACCGGTTTTCTCATCAATGGTCAGCCAGCTGTCTTTGTCAGAACCTTTAACATATCTAAGAAATGAAGACAAAGGTCAGCATTGTTTGAAAATAATTTATATCTTCTAATATATGTGTGGAAAAAACAAAAAACAAACATTGACTTACGTGACCCTCTCAGCAGGCAATCCGGTATCTCCATCAATAGCATTGTACCTTGTGAGTACTTTTGTTATGTCCACCATCTTGCCATCTTCAGAAATGGGAATTGCTTTCACTTTGGGATTGAAGCGAGGGCCCTCCGGCTGGTTTTTTACTTTGATGTTCATATTGTAGACTTTACCACCTTTTAATCCGGCGCCACCTGCTCCTCCGATCGAATAGCCTGATCCGCTGGACGATGATGTTCCAGTTCCAGTTCCAGCACCTGCACCAGCACCTGCACCTGCACCTGCACCAGCACCAGCACCAGCCCCTGCACCAGCTCCTCCAATATTCACGCCCACTTCCTGTCCAGCCCCAGACACTGAAGGGTGATATGCAGCTTCATTGTTTACAACAATGCCCAGATTCATGTCTTTAACCTCCTCATAATCCACAGCCTGAAATAAAAGAACACTGCTTATTATTCAGGGAAAAACAAAATTTTTGTTGATAAGCCATAAAACAGGAAATATAAATAAGGTGGCCAAAATAACAGAAACCAAGTAACAAATGAAACACAACACATCTGCAGACCCAACAGAAAAGCTGTATGTTTTTTATATAGTTGTTTTGTTTTGCAATTCCGCTGCTCCCACTTGACCAGATAATTAAATTCTTTTTGAGATTTTATTTATGCATTTTCTCTATTTTTCTCCCAGTCTTTTGCTGCTGGGACCTCGATTTTGTCCGAGGAGGGTATATTCACTAGACACACGTTCCCTCCGAAGCATGCGCAGCCCACCAACCTCTTCTTATTCGCCCATACTCATTCGCACGTAAGTCAATCTTGTGCACAAAGAGTCATGCACTGATCTCAGCATTCCTTCACTTTTGTACAAGCACCTTGGGCTACTAACCAGCATCTTTACACAGTGTTAAAAACTTCACCTCCCTTTTTAGTCCGGTCTTTTCCCACACAGCAGACCAATTTTGTCTGCCGATTGTGCCTGCTAGGGGGCGCCTATCCTACCGGTAGCAGAGCTGAGATTGGCTGATTAGGTATTTACATGAGGTGTATATGTGTTACTAGTTAAGTGACCTGTGAGTAAGCAGGCATTTTATGTCAGGGTTTAGGATAATAAAAAAAAAACGCCTTCAAGATAGCAGTGCTCATGGCACCAGACAACAAGATTAAAATTAGGGTGATGAGCATTTAATATGTGATAAGCTTTTAATACACAAACACTGATTTTAGTGACATCTGGTGGAGGTAAAAAATATTAAGCTGTAAAGTACGGTGGCCGAGAAGTGCAAAACAAATTTACATTTCAGAAAACAAAATTACAAAAAAACAAAAACAAATTTACAACAAAAGCAAAAACAAATTTACAAGTGCTCGGGTACCCAGTGTTTGTAAATATGTTTTGGCATATGTAAGTGTTTCAGCACTTGTAAATTTATTTTCGGCATATGTAATTTTGTTTTCTAAAATGTATATTTGTTTTGCACTTCCCGGCCGCACATTTCTGACGGAAAAGGTAGGTACAATAAACCGGAAGTGCGTGTTGCTTACCTGCTGTCAATCAAACTGTTTCTCAGCGATAAAGTGAACGGAGTTTGTGATGGTGACGATAAACAAGGTTTTGTCTAGTTTGTGGAAATCATTTTATCCAGTTGACCCGCTATTGTTTTTCTTGTGGAAAGTTATTAGATTGTGCAGATGTTTAGACGTGGTGTGTGCATCTCTATCTACCGTCCGCTCTTCTAAACATCTAAGGAATTCCCACAAGAACAACAAAAGCGAAATAATGAAAATAATTAACACAAAATGGACAAAACATTGTTTATTAGAGACGGAACATTTGATACCGAGGCTTTAAAGCTTGTTTCACTTTTGTAACACTGGACTCAGTGTATCGGAGCTTATATTAAAGCAGCATGTGCGGGACTGATGAAGCTTTGTGCTGTGTTTTATCTCACTCACTATATAAGAGACAATCAAACCAGGGTTACCCACCGTCCTGTAACATACACAATCCTGCTTTATCTGGAGACTAAACGCCACGTTCAGTATTGAACTGATACAGGACGCTTTGTTCCGTATTTTTATCAATGGGAGACAGTGTGGTGTATAAAACAGAAGGAAACTGCGGCTACTGTGGGAATTAAGTAGTGTTCACTTTTATTCTTAGTAACGTGACATAACCTGTTTAATACACCGCTGTATGAGTAGCACAGTGGGCGGAGTGCGTTGTTTTGCCTAAAATATGGTTCTGACTTATTATAAAGAATGAAAATAATAAATTTTAAACACCATAAATAAAACCTTTGTTCTCATGACTGCTATAACCAGCGCACACACACCGTTACTAAGAATAAAAGTGAACACTACTTAATATAATTCCCTCAGTCTCCCACTGATAAAAATACGGAACAAAGCGTCCTGTATCAGTTCAGTACTGAACGCGGCGTTTAGTCTCCAGATAAAGCAGGATTGTGTATGTTACAGGACGGTGGGTAACCCTGGTTTGATTGTCTCTTATATAGTGAGTGAGATAAAACACAGCACCAAAGCTTCATCAGTCCCGCACATGCTGCTTTAATATAAGCTCCGATACACTGAGTCCAGTGTTACAAAAGTGAAACAAGCTTTAAAGCCTCGGTATCAAATGTTCCGTCCCTAATAAACAATGTTTTGTCCATTTTGTGTTAATTATTTTCATTATTTCGCTTTTGTTGTTCTTGTGGGAATTCCTTAGATGTTTAGAAGAGCGGACGGTAAATAGAGATGCACACACCACGTCTAAACATCTGCACAAAACTTTCCACAAGAAAAACAATAGCGGGTCAACTGGATAAAATGATTTCCACAAACTAGACAAAACCTTGTTTATCGTCACCATCACAAACTCCGTTCACTTTATCGCTGAGAAACAGTTTGATTGACAGCAGGTAAGCAACACGCACTTCCGGTTTATTGTCCCTGCCTTTTCCGTCAGAAATGTGCGGCCGGGAAGTGCAAAACAAATATACATTTTAGAAAACAAAATTACATATGCCGAAAATAAATTTACAAGTGCTGAAACACTTTTACATATGCCAAAACATATTTACAAACACTGGGTACCCGAGCACTTGTAAATTTGTTTTTGCTTTTGTTGTAAATTTGTTTTTGTTTTTTTGTAATTTTGTTTTCTGAAATGTAAATTTGTTTTGCACTTCTCGGCCACCGTAGTAAAGAGACGCTTTATCCTCTTCAATGCTTCGCAACCGTATTACCGTAAAACGGGGTGTAGGCGCACAGTAAAACTTGTAGCGCAGATAGTGACTGCAGTCGGACTTTAAAACTAAGAGTACAGTTTACAAATCCATGGGTACGGATTACTAAACCGAGGGTACGGATTACTAAAACGAGGGTACGGATTTTGCTCTTCACATATTGTTTTTCCTTAGTGACCCTTAAGGGGCTCCGCAGTACTTTGATAGGTTTACATTATATCATACCGTATATCGCTACTTTTTTTTGTGTGTGTGTGTGTGTGTGTTGAGAATATAAAGCCTCCACAAGGAGGCGTTCATGTACAAGTTTGTTTAATTGTTATTATTTTACCACTTTATGTGTCACCATGACCCTGACCAAGATTAAGCGGTTGATGGAAATACATTAGATCAATATATGTTATATGAATATATGTTATATGTTATCAATATATGTTATACTTTTTAGTCATATTGCCCAGCCCTAGCTTGAACTATATAGAAATAACTTCAGTGATCAGTGTAGTAAAAACATGTCTATTAACCTTGGTGAGCACCAAGACTCCCTCATTGGTCTTCGGATCGGTGTAAATCCTGAAATGTCCACCTGAATTGCCGGAGATAATTTCAAACTTAGCCAGAGAGTTGTTAGTGTTCGCCTCGTCCAGATCGTTGGCTTTGAGTCTCATCACCTCGACGTCCGCGGTGTTTTCCTCAATACTGCCCTCATACTGCACACGAAGAAAGAAAGAAAACTTAGGTACAACAGTCTGTTTGGTGCTATTTCATGCAGTCGGTGATATTGGCTTGCATTTCTGTCTACTGTCTACTCTACTTCTTCATTATACAGAACCACTTGCTAAGCTTAGCTGAACAGAAATGAGATTTACAAACCCCATTTTCAAGAAAGTTGGAAAGTTTTGTGGTTTGTTCATTCTCTAATTTTTTCATTGATCATTGAATTTTGTAAAAACTAGAGTTTAATCCCTGAAACAAACTCAAAAAAGCTGGAAAGGGGAATTTTTCTATTTAAAACATTTATAAAACATTTTACTAAATGGCCCAACTTTTCTGGAAATTGGGTTTGTAATAAAACATATTAAACTTTCTTACAGAGTCTTTCTCCAGTGTTGGAACGTTATCGTTGACATCCGAGACCAGAACCTTGAATGTTGCCGTCCCTGTGTTGCAACCTGCCGCTCCATTGAGGTCTGAGGCTTTCACGGTGAGTATGTACTGATCAATTGTCTGCAGAGAGATGAAAACTGTAATAAGTCTCACATGCTATTAAATCTATAAACATATGATATGTGCATTTGTTAATTTATTTTATATAACTGATTCCACATGATTAATGTCGTGGTGGGCCTGTTGCCATCCAGAAACTCTGACCTACACACCTGACACACCCAGAACAGGACACCAGCCTGTTGCAGGGAACCAAACAATCACCTGATTGTGCACTAACTCACACCTACGGGTATATAAATGTAGCCAATACACCTTAAAAAGTATCTGGAGAAAACCCATGTGGACAAAACAAACTCCTTACAGACAGTGACTGGACACAAGGGTGAAAGTTTGGTCTCCAAGACCCTGGTGTCATGAGGTACCCAAACTATCTGTTGGACCCCTGATTATGCGCATGCTTACATATAATTAATATATAGCTTAATTTATGGTTGTTTGCTTATTTTGCACATTAAAAATGTAGACATAAAGCTTTAGGCACTTGAGATTTGAACTTGACTATGACATTATCTGTATGGGCGACTCACCTCTCTGTCTAGGTTAGGATCATTAACCAGGACTTCTCCTTTCGAATTGACCGTAAACATCCTTTTTCCTGGAGGCTGCTGGTCTATAATCTCATAAAAGATCTGAGAATTGGGGTTGCCGGGTTCGTCAGCATCGGTGGCCGCAATTTTCATCACCACGGTACCTGGACATTCATTAGCATTATTAGATAATTAGATGGCAACTACAACAATTAGGCAATGATTATAATTGCTATCAACTACTCAAACATGTTAGCCAGAAGAATGGGTGAATTTTTCATGTTTTCTGGTGAATTGTGGGTGTGCATTCTCAGAAATGTGCATTGTGCATGAGCTGCAGTGCAAGTGTTTATCACTGCGGTGGTAAAAGTCAGGGTGTTTTAAACCCTGGGCCGTGACCCTTAGGTGGGTCACAAGCCAAAAAAAATGGCTCACAAAAAGAAATACAAATGAAACAAACGGATTTTAACAGGCACATAAACTGAAACTTGTCTGCGATCGCCCCCTTGTGGAGAGAATAGGATGCACACGCGCACACACATAACATTATCACCACTGACAGGTGAAGTGAATGACACTGATTATCTCTTCATCACGGCACCTGTTAGTGGGTGGGATATATTAAGCAGCAAGTGAACATTTTATCCTCAATGTTGTTGTGTTAAAAGCAGGAAAAATGGGCAAGCGTAAGGATTTGAGTGAGTTCAAGCAAGGGCCAAATTGTGATGGCTAGACGACTGGACCAGAGCATCTCCAAAACTGCAGCTCTTGTGGGGTGTTCCCGGTTTGCAGGGGTCAGTATCTATCAACAGTGGTCCAAGAAAAGAACAGTGGTAAACCGGCGGCAAGGTCATGGGTGGCCAAGGCTCATTGATGCACGTGGGAAGCGAAGGCCCCACCTCGCAACTTACAGGAGTTAAAAGATTTGCTGCTAACATCTTGGTGCCAGATACCACAGCACACCTTCAAGGGTCTAGTGGAGTCCATGCATCGATGGGTCAGGGCTGTTTTGGTAGCAAAAGGGGGACCATAATGTTATGCCTGATTGGTGTATGTATATCAGGAGCAGTCTGAACAAACCATGTTTACGTTAGATCACTTTCATATAACATATATTAGGAATGTAACGATACACTCTACCCACGATACGATACGATTCACGGTACTGGGTTCACCATACGATTTTTTACGAACAAAATTAAATTGAAGACAAGTTATGACAAAGTTTCCTTTTATTACTTCTATTTAAAATAAAATACTGGATTTGTGCTTATATTTAATTTATCTACATAATGATGTCATTTTATTTCCGAGGTAGGTACAAACTATGCATAATAATGCTGCACATTTCCCTTTTCGTGTAAAAAAAAATAGCGCCAGCGCCCTCTGCTGTTTAAAGAGAATATCGATTCATCTTAAATGAATAACCGATTCAAATCATGGCACATGCGCACCGATTTTTAACTGTCTTCCGGTGAATCGTTACATCCCTAACATATATTGATCTAATGTATTTCCATCAACCGCTTAATCCTGGTCAGGGTCATGGGGACACAAAGTGGTAAAATAATAATAATTAAACAAACTTGTACATGAACGCCTCCTTGTGGAGGATTTATGTTACATCTTGTGTAAAGAGCATAAGATGCATTGTGTTGCCTGGGTGTAGAGGCTGATTAAGTGCTGTTCTGCCATCTAGTGGTAGTTTCCAAGAACACACACACAATAAAATCCCAACCTTACTCTCAACTTACTACTGAGTTCCATGTACATGCTATATTTAGACCAAGTAGTGATTATGAAGATGTTAAGGACTTGCCTACACCACTGAGTTCAGGTACAGTGCCGGGGCTGATGGAAGAAAAGATTGGCGCGTTATCATTCTGATCTTTAACCTTTATCCTCAGCTGGATATCTGTCTCTGCAAGTGTGCCATTATAAAAAGTAGCAGCTCCAGAAAGCTGTCAGAATAAATAAGAGTATTATCCCAATGATTTTTTTGCAGCGTTAATCAAATGCTTTAGATTAGCAGCTTTATATCAAGTGTACTGTGATTCAGTATACATTCCATTACTTACATTGTACTGGGCAATTTGCTCTCTGTCCAGGATCTGAGTTACTCGAACGTTGCCAGTGAAATGGTCCACCACAAACAAGTTGTACGGGGGTTGGTCCACACCGACACCCTTTAAGGAATATTTCACTAAGCCCTTCATCTCATCTTCCTTGTCTGAGCGGATCTGGAACGAAGACATTCATAAACATATTAATACGTAATAAATTGTAATGAAATATTATAAATCAGTTCAGAGAAACAATTAACGAAAGCATAAAGCAATCAACGACATTGACCAAAACATTGACAACATTTAATAAAATACACTATATGGCCAAAAATATGTGTGCATCTGACCATGAGCTTTTTAGACATCCCATTCCACACCTGTGGACAGTAATACTGAGTTGACATCCTGTTTATGCCTATAAAATCCTTCTACCTTTCTGGGAAAACTTTCCAGAAAATTTTAAAGTGTACCAGCTTTTTTAAGGTCACTGATGCTGGACGAAAAGGTGTGGTTTAATCCCAGTAGTGATCAGTGGGTTTGAGGTCAGGTCTTTGTACAGGACACACCACAAAAAAACTTATCAAATCATGTCTTTATATGCTTTGTGCACAGCCATGCTGAAACATAATAAGGCCTTTCCTAGACTGTTGCTACAAAGTTAAAAATATTTGATTTATGTAATCAATATTAAACACCTACAATGGGTGTGGCTGAAACACCTGAACACAATACTTAGTGGGTGTCTTAACACTTTTGGCCATATGCCTTATGTATGACGACCTATAATCCACTTCTAAATGTGATTCACTTTTATGTATTTAAATATAAAAAATGATTCATTTTTGACTCTGTTTTGGTCAGGGTTGTGGCAGTATTGGTACCACCCTACAGCTTTTTGGTACACATAAGAGACATTTCGAGTAGCCAATTCACTTTCTACAAGTTGCTGGGAAATAGGAGAAAACCCCTGTGGACAGTGAACATGTGAAACTCAATAAAGAACCCATTCACAGAACACTTGTTGGTAAAATTACAGTTTCCCAACCAAGCAGAGGTAAAATCATTTTAAAGGAGGTGAGTGATAAAGGAGCTTTAAGTGACAGTAGTGGTTATAGTGACTAACATATAACTGTAAATAATTCAGATTATTTTTTTATTGATGATGTCTGTGGAACAAACCCTAACCAGCAATTCTTGGGGATTCTAGGGGATTTTCTTAACTAACTTTAAAGTAATTTAATTAGAGTTAATTGACAAAAAAACTAAATCCTAATTGACAGGATGATCACAATTAATGAATTAATAATAAATCATTATTATCTTTTTGAGATAAAATACCGATAATATAAAGTGTGAGTGATGGGACTGCACTTTCTGAAGTCACATAGTTTGTGTAAAACTAGTAGAACCATTAAACTATACATGTTTCTACATTTTATTAGCATATGACTAGAATAGTTCACTTGTAAACTGATCAGGGTTGCTGTAAGATCAGAGCCTACCTGGAAACACTGGATGCAAGATGGGAATTGTATAGACTATTAATTACCAATTAGGATGTCTGAGAAAACTGAAAAGACACAGTGAGAACACTTCACGGACAGTGACCACAAGGATCAGAAAATCTAGGAGATGAAAAAGTCCACTCTTACTCTTGCAATAAAGGGCTCTTTGGTATAGTCCACATTCTCTTCCAGAACTCTCGGTGGGACGATCCATTCTCTTTTGTGCCTTCGAAGGGAAACAGACTGGCCTGTGCTGGCCCCAGTTTCATACACACACTAGGGAAGAAAACAGAGAAAGTTGTATTGCAGCTTTTTTATTCATCATTGAAAATAATCACCTGGTTATACTGCTTTACATTTGTCAGATACACAGTTCAACCAAATCAGTATGACATGCCCCTTAATGCATTCTGGTCAAAGCACATAGGCAGTGCTTCCTCTTGCTGTTTATACAACAGGGTGGATAAAAAAGGTATTGCCTCAGGTCTGTGGAGCAACTGTCTATATGACAGGTATTACCTATCACAACATTGTTATTGTGCTCCTCTCATTCAAATACCATTCTCAAAAAGTAAAGTACTGCAAGTGGACAAGCCACATTCTTTGGTGCTTAAATTCCTATTGGAAAACTGCTCAAACAGCAGCATGGTGCTCCAACTTTTCTAACACTGGGCATGGTAAACTCTCAGAACAGAAAGGTGAAATGGGGAGGTATTCTTAAGGTTTGTAGTTTAATCATGTACTTGTACTATGGTATGGGCCTGTGAAAAACGAAAGGACTGAATAAGAGATGCATGAGTACCGATACTGGTATACTGCGCTCGTTAACTTGTACTCGTACTCGCAAACGAGGCTCCGATACTAAACATCCGATACCGTGTGCCTAGTGCACATTGCTGCATTATGCCTGGTTCACACTACACGATTTCTGCCCTGATTTTCGCTCGGCGACTGGTCGGCGCTAGATTTGCCGGCTCGGGAGCAACTCGGCGTTCGCTCGGCGATCAAAACTCGGCTCTCGATCACTAAGTGTGAACTATCCAACAACTCGGCGACCGGATCGAGTTTTCTAGCACGTCAGATATCTGAGATGAGAACGCAGGATACAGTGTGAGGGGAAACGCAGGAGAGGAGTGTAAACAGGTGGGACAGGGGGATAATATAGTTTCTATCAGAATACACCGGCATACACACGTTTTACAGTATTTCTGACCTGATCGTTCTCTACAAAACACCAACACTGCATTGCAAAAATATTTATTAACCTCCATCTCACTACAGAACAATCCATGCTATTCTTGTTGCCAAATCCACTCAGATTAATTTATTTTTCCTCCTTGATTTCATCACATCAGCGCACAGACACTTTGATCACTCACTACTCGTTGACGTGCATTTTTGGACGTGATATCATTAAACTTCTCGTCACTTCTCGTGTTTTTGTTTAAAAAAAAAAACGGTATTCTAAATAGGTATCGTATCGGCGAGTACAAAAATACATGTACTTGTACTCGTACTCGGTTGGGAAAAAATGGTATTGATGCATCCCTAGACTGAATATGTTCTTAAAAAAAAAATACTGCATACACCTTTTACAAGGGTGGCACCCTCAAGCTTTGTACCTATTGTCTATTCGTACTAAAGAAAATATAACAGTGCTTACCTGTGGAATAAAAACTACATATACTGAAGGCATACTACATGCATTACTACCCCCCCCCCTTCCCCCCCAATCAATACTATGATACATACTATGACATACTATGATCCAAAAGATTAGCCCCTGAGAGTAGCACCCCAGTGACATTAAAGAAGACTTAAAAGGGAATGGGGGTTAATGCAGTGCAAAATAATCGAGAACTGTAATCTGATTGTTAGTTACTGAATGAGTTCTTTATCTGTGGTTTTGAGCAAACAACCTACTTAATACACAGATACACAATTTAGCTCCACAATATACATTTGCACAGCAGGGCTGCACCGCTGATATGATTAACATCAGTAATACACCTTCCTTTTTTTTAATTAAGCAGCAAAAAGACAAATTTCTGACATTTAGTAGTACAGAGTTTAAGAATCTAACATGAAAGTTATTCCTTGTGTGATTACTGTTCACATAAAATGTTACATGGTGTCTTTACAGTCCCCAGAAATCTCATATGTATGTTTTACTCTCTGAAACACATTTGCATAATTTAATATGGAGGGGATCCCAATCCGAGCACCCACACTGTACACATAGTACAATATATACTCCCCAAGCAGTTTATTACATACACTTATCTGGAGGCACATGCATCGATTATGCATTGAAGCTACACCTACCATTCAGATTGACTTTTTGGGTATACAATTACTGACTATAGCCCACTTTATCACCCCTTCTGTACACCATTTATGAATAGCAAGGGACCTTAATAGGATTCTCTATTGACCAGATGATGTTTGGGTGATGGGCCATTCTCAGTAATGACACAGTAGTATGTGTAGTACTGTTGTATGAGTCTGGATTTTTAAATAATGTTTAAACTAAATGGTCTCTTTAGTAATAACCCAACCCCTGTTAGTACTTGTGGTAGGTGAACGGTTAAAAAACTACATCTATTTTTTCTTAAACAGTGTGTGTGTAGTTTTTATCAATGGGCTCCTGATTTTATTGTTTTGAATGAGGCACTCTTTTGCTTCCAGCATTGAAAGTGAGCTTTTTAAATGATCAATGAATTCAAGTAACATATAGGTGTACCTCAGAGATTGTACTGTTTTATATGTTACCTTGTTGCTGTGAAGCTACTGAACTAAACAAACAACTAACTGTAAGCATAAATAATGCCACCTCAATTAAACGCCTTTGGGTACACTGGCAAAACCACCCAAACTGGGTTACTAAAACTGCTGAACAACACACATAAGCCTACCTCAGCAAAAAGCCACCGTAGACTACTATTTAATGTACGGTCAAAGTATTAATTTCATGATTTACAGGTTGGTGTTTATAACATTTGGCATTAAATATAAAGTTATCTGAAGAGATGACGCATGAGAAACAGATGCCTTTGCTCGACTAAATACAAAGTCAATGCTCACTTGTACAGTACATTGTTCTTTACATAAGGGGACATGGTTTAAATCCAATTAATAGGTCTACAAACTCTATGTTAAAGATCAGATGAATGAAACAGTGCACATTATTCAGAAAGGAAAAGCAAAACTCAAATTCAGATGTATGGAACAATGCAAACTGTATATAGTGTACAAAAAAAAGCAAGAATCAAATTACTTGAATTAAAACAAAGCATAATCATAGAAATCTGCTAAATAGAATTATGTAAGGTGCATGTCATGTATGGCACATTGTTATAAAAAGAATAAACAAAACCAGGGCTAATAATTGGAAGGTCCCTGGTTTAAACCCCACCACTACCAGATTACTACTGTGGGCCCCTTAATCTGTAATCGTTTAATTTATATTTAGTTACAGCTGTAAATTTAAATGGATAATGGATGTGTGTAGTACGGAACACTGTTAAGGCAAAAACACTGTTTTCTTCTAGTTAATACAAAAGTCAGTAATGGTCACCTGTCCTTCAAAAGAGTAAACACATACATTTCAGCTCATACAAAACGCTATACAACAACTATATTACAGTTTTCATCAAAAAAACAGCTGTTTACACAGTTCTTTAAAAAGAAACAACGGCATGTTGTGTGTCAGTCGTATATTACGCTGTGAAAGATGCACGGAACACTGTTACATACGGCTTAATAGCGACACAAGCAAAAAAGCAAAATGTTCTCGCATAACAAACTCAATGGTTAAAACTGAAACTTTAAAATGTATGTAACACGATAACGAACTGTTGGTAAGGTTATAAACCGCTAAAGAGTGGAAACTTACCCATAAAATGAAGCAAAAAAGAAAACCAAGCGGCGCAAAACGCCGGGCCATGACCGTCGTGGCTAGTTCGGTTTTGTAAACTTAAGCTCGAAGTGAATCCTCAGTCGGTGTAATATTCGTCTAAATGGTGTTTATCGTATTCAAATAGTAAAAGACGTGCAGTCAGATTCTGTGAGATAATAAAAGTCTGAGGCTAGGTAGGACAGACCGGGACTTTCGATGGCGCTACACACCCTAACCTAGGGCTTAGAGGAGGACCTTAACGTCAGAGCCAGGTAGGTTGCCAGGTTGCCAGGTAAGTGTTTGTGTGTTTGTGTGTGTGTGTGTTTGTGTGTGTGTGTTTGTGTGTGTGTGTGTGTGTGTGTGTGTGTGAGAGAGAGAGAGAGAGAGAGAGAGAGAGGTAAGTCCTTGTTATTGGTCCAGTTTTTAAACATGTCCGCCTCTGGTTTCGTTTGGCTGCTGGTCAATGTTTGTTTACTACACCTGGTCAGGTTTTGGGTAGTCCCAGTCCAACAGTAAAACGCTGTAAAAGTACTCTGGTTGTTCCCACCTTTCAAAAACATGCAGTAGTTACATTTACATTTTCAGCATTTAGCAGATGCTTTTATCCAAGGCGACTTACAGTACTGTGACAGTATATTATTTAAGCAATTGAGGGTTAAGGGCCTTGCTCAAGGACCCACCAGTGGCAACCTGGCAGTGGTGGGGCTTGAACCAGCAACCTTTTGATAGATAGATAGATAGATAGATAGATGGATAGATGGATAGATGGATAGATGGATAGATGGATGGATGGATGGATGGATGGACAGACAGACAGACACTTTATTTATTCTGAAGGAAATTATTGGTCTCCAGTAGTTTAACAAGCAAAAGAAGAGAAACTAATACAAATTAGGGGACATAAGGTGCATTTATACAGCATATGGTAAGCAACAGAAAAACAGTATGTGCAAATTGTGCATCTGGTACATGTAGTAGAAGCAGTAGTGTATCTATTCTAACGTTATATACAGATATATAAGAACAAATATAGAAATAAGTATATTGTCATAGTTATAAATATATATATATATATATATATATATATATATATATAATAGAATATGACTATAGACTGTGTATCAGATATAGAATATATCAGACATAGGTATGGATGAGTATAGTAGTGGTAATATACGGATAATAATAATATCAATATATGTAGATAAAATGTAGACTATAACTGATATATACATACAGGTATGAATACAAGAGTTTAAATATCAAGAAGGAATATGTAGTCTTGGAAATGGCGGTGCTTCAAGCTTAGGTGTGAGTGAGCAATTAAATCTGTAGGAGTTTTACCCTGCAATGAATTAAAGCACCGATTAGGGTGTATTTTTGCTCAACACCTAGTGTGTTTTGTTAAAAATGAACAAACATTCATTCATTGTGGGTGGATTAGTGGGTAGCAGCAAGAAGGTCCTGGGTTCGATCCCCAGATGGGGCGGTCTGGGTCCTTTCTGTGCAGAGTTTGCGTGTTCGCCCCGTGTCCGCATGGGTTTCCTCTGGGTGCTCCGGTTTCCTCTCACAGTCCAAAAACATGCCAACAGGCTAATTGGAAACACTGAATTGTCCTATAGAGACCTAGCCACTAGATGCACAAACCCAGATAAAATAGGGAGGGTTGTGTCAGGAAGGGCATCCAGCGTAAAAATTGTGCCAAATCAATGCGGATCATGATCCACCGAGAGCCGACCCCGCAACCGAACGGGACAAGAAACATTCATTCATTGTCTATTTTACCACCACGTTATTTTGGTCAGGGACACAGTGGGTACAATTTACCATGCAAAAGGTAGGAAATACCTAGGACAGGTTGCCAGTCCATCACAGGGCAAACACACAAAGACACAAAAGGCAATTTAATTGACTTATTAGGTTATTACTTTAACATCATGTTTTGGGGCGGCACGGTGGCTAAGTGGGTAGCACTGTCGCCTCACAGCAAGAAGGTCCTTTCTGTCTGGAGTTTGCATGTTCTCCCTGTGTCCGTGTGGGTTTCCTCTGGGTGCTCCGGTTTCCTCCCACAGTCCAAAAACATGCAAGTGAGGTGAACTGGAGACACTAAATTTTCCAAGACTGTGTTTGATATTAAACTTGTGAACTGATGAATCTTAAAACTAAAAACTTTGTGTTGTGGATGTAACCGAAGGGTGTGAAACATGACGTAAAAATCGAAATAAACAAACAAACAAACAAACAAACATGACAGAGCAGCTAATTACTCATTACACAAGATTAATCAGCTCACAAGTTTTTTATGTCAATAACAGTCATGGACAATTTTGTATCTCCAGTCTACCTCACTTGCATGTTTTTGGACTGTGGGAGGAAACCCACGCAGACACAGGGAGAACATGCAAGCTCCACACAGAAAGGATCCGGACCGCCACACCTTGGGATCGAACCCATGACCTTCCTGCTATGAGGCCACCGTGCCGCCCCAAGGCAATTTTAGTATCTCCAATTAACCTGACTGTAGGTCATTGAACTACAGAAGGAAACCAACACAGACACAAGAAGAACATGTGAACTCCAAAAAGCAATGACTCTGACTGCTCCACCTGGGAATCAAACCCAGGACCCAGACCTTCTTGCCATAAGGCAACAATGCTACCCACCAAGCCACCGTGCCACCCTGGTGTTAATGCAGTGTTTTAAAGGGTTCATCACCAAGAAAAATTTGGTTAGTGGAGGTCCTGTTCGAAATTGGGTGCGGGTGGGAGGAGCAGAGTGTAGAGAGCAACAGTTGGGCTATAGTCAGCAATTGTACACCCACAAAGTTCATCTGTATGGTAAGTGTAGCTTTATAAAAAATTCAATAAGGTGTGCAATAGCATAAGCTGTACCTAATTGAGTGCTGGATATAAACACAAATATTATATTATTTTACAATTATTATACTAAGATCTGAATGTAATATACAAAAATAATATATCAACTTATAATTATTAATAAATTATTATATATAATATTATATTGTATACATTATGTACATCGATCAGCCATAACATTAAAACCACCTTTTTGTTTCTACACACATTTTCTCAGCTCCACTTACCATATAGGAGCACTTTGTAGTTCTACAATTACTGACTGTAGTCAATATTTCTTTATGGGGGCGGCACGGTGGCTAAGTGGGTAGCACTGTCGCCTCACAGCAAGAAGGTCCTGGGTTCAATCCCCAGGTGGGGCGGTCCGGGTCCTTTCTGTGCGGAGTTTGCATGTTCTCCCCGTGTCTGCGTGGGTTTCCTCTGGGTGCTCCGGTTTCCTCCCACAGTCCAAAAACATGCCACCGGGCTAACTGGAAACACTGAATTGTCCTATAGATACCTAGCTGCTAGATGCACAAACCAGTGCATTGTAGTGCCAGTCCCAAGCCCGGATAAAATAGAGAGGGTTGTGTCAGGAAGGGCATCCGGCGTAAAAATTGTGCCAAATCGGTGCAGATCATGATCCGCAGAGAGCCGACCCCGCAACCGAACGGGACAAAGGCCGAGGAAAAGAAAAAGAAAAAGTCAATATTTCTCTACATACTTTTTTAGCCTGCTTTTACCTTGTTCTTCAATGGTCAGGACCCCCACAGGACCACCACCTGCTGTATTATTTAGGTGGTGAATCATTCTCAGCACTGCAGTGACACTGACATGGTGGTGGTGTGTTAGTGTGTGTTGTGCTGGTATGAGTGGATCAGACACAGCAATGCTGATGGAGTTTTTAAACACCTCACTGTCACTGCTGGACTGAGAATAGTCCACCAACCGAAAACATCCAGCCAACAACGGCCCTCGGGCAGCGTCATATGACCTCTGATAAAGGTCAAACAGCAGCAATAGATGAGCGATCGTCTCTGACTTTATATCTACAAGGTGGACCAACTAGGTAGGAGTGTCTAATAGGGTGGACAGTGAGTGGACACGGTATTTTAAAACTCCAGCAGCGCTGCTGTGTCTGATCCACTTATACAAGCACAACACACACTAACACAACACCACCATGTCAGTGTCACTGCAGTGCTGAGAATGATCCACCACCTAAATAATACCTGCTTTGTGGTGGTCCTGTGGGGCTGATCATTGAAGAACAGGGTGAAAGCAGGCTAAAACAGTATGTAGAGAAACAGATGGACTACAGTCAGTAATTGTAGAGCTACAAAGTGCTTCTATATGGTAAGTGGGGCTGATAAAACGGACAGTGAGAGTAGAAACAAGGAGGTGGTTTTAATGTTATGGCTGATCAGTGTATTATATTATAATTATTATAATATTATAATATATTGTAATATTAACACAATAATACGAGTATACATATTAACATTTTGTTTATAGTAAAATAATTGCAAAATAAAATGTTTGTTAAATCATTCAAAAGTAAAACAAAAGCAACATAAATTTGTCATGTGTAACTGAAATTATGAGTACATGATTTCTGTAAGCTGTAGTGACCTGTCACCTGCAATGACATATGAAGCGTGTTAAGTAAGGAGGGCTGGTATTGTATATGCATAATGAACATGTGCAGGTTTACGAGGGTCGGACATGCTTAAACTTTACAGTGTGGCATGCAGGTAATTTAAGGACAGGAACCCCCCTGTTTAAATGCAGTATGGAGCAGCAAGAAGGTCCTGGGTTCGAACCCCAGGTGGGGCGGTCCAGGTCCTATCTGTGTGGAGTTTGCATGTTCTCCCCGTGTCTGCGTGGGTTTACTCCGGGTGCTCCGGTTTCCACCCACAGTCCAAAGACGTGCAAGTGAGGTGAATTGAAGATACTAAATTGTCCAAGACTGTGCCTGATAGAAACTTGTGAACTGATGAACCTTGTGTAATGAATAACTACCATTCCTGTCATGAATGTAACCAAAGTGTAAAAACATGACGTTAAAATCCAAATAAACAAACAAACAAACAAACATAAAGAGCCTCTTCCAGCTTCGGATACTGAAACTGTACATGCTGTTATAATTTTTGTTAAACTATTGTTATATACCGTCATAGATAAAAACAAAAAAATTTAGTCAACGTTTGTGACTCGATGTTTCGAAAGGACATTGGGTGTGTATGTGTGAGTGACAATTATGAGAGAGAGCATGTGAGGAAAAGGGTGAGGCTTTGGGTGTGTCCCTTGTCTGCTTGCTAGAGGGTATTGGTGTGAACCAGAGAAAAAGCCCAACAGAGAAGATAAAGGGAGGAGTGGAAGAGGGAATGTGCTATCCATTTTTCTTGCCCTGCCTTTGGGCATGCTGAGACAATTCTTTTCTTTTGGTATTCCCTTTTTTTCCACTCCATCCGTCTCACTCTGACTTGAATATAACAAGCCTTGGCATTTTTTGTTTACCAATGACATTTCTCTTCCCCTTTTTAGAGCTTTGCATACTAAACAATACTGTAGATCACATTTTATTCATGCACGTTAACCAGACATACAACGCATACTTATCCAGCACTAGACCCTTATACACACTTAAATAAAACGGTAATTAGAGAAGAAAAAAACAGCACACAAAGAGGCGATGCAGAGTGAAAAACCAGTCCAGCCAGAAACTCCCTGTTCGAGCGGTAAACAGTTTTTGCTGTCAGTGTACGGACATGCCACAAGTGTTGAAAATGCAGAGATGACTCACACAGAGATTAGAGGTGGAAAGAATTAAATGAAAGAAAGGGAGGGAGGGAGGTAGGGTGTGGGAGATTTTCGGCTGGGTGTGCAGGGTGTAGCTAGGATCACACACTGGACTACGTACTGCTAGCCATGCCAGTTAGTTAGATTCACAAATCCTCATGTATTATACCACTCCACAAGAGCTTACAAAATTGGGATTTATTCATGTCTCCACACAGCAAAACCTACATCATTGTTGGGATTATTTAAGAGGCTTGTCTGAACAAGAATCTTTGTCATTTAGCAATGATGATTAGCATTTGAATAAAGGGCTTAATCAGCACACAACTTGACAAAAGAAACTGGTACTTATGTCCCGATTAGATTAATTGTATTAGTATCGATACAGACAACAATACTACTATATGGCCAAGGGTATGTGGACACCTGACCAAAAGCTTGTTGGACATCCATTTACATTTACATTTTCGGCATTTAGAAGACACTTTTATCAAAAGCGACTTACAGTACTGTGACAGTATACAATGTAAGCAATTGAGGGTTAAGGACCTCGGTCAAGTGCCCAACAGTGGCATCATGGCAGTGGTGAGGCTTGAACCAGCTTGAATCTTCTAATTACTGGACCAGTACCTTAACCACTAGGCTACAACTGCCCTACATCCCATTCTAAAACCATAGGCATCTGTATAAAAATTCAGCTATTATAGCCTTTAGATTTTGGATTGTCTGTTTGTGCTTATTCCATCAAAAGACCATTTGTGAGGTCGGACACTAATGTTGGATCTCAACTGACATTCCAGTTTATCCCAAATGTTTTTACTGGGGTTGAGCTCAGGTCTCTGTAGGCCACTGGAATTCCATAACACCAGATTCGCCCAGCCATGTCTCTTGGGACCTCGGGCACAGTCTTGCTGGAACAAGAAAGGACCTTCCCCAAACTGTTGCCACATAAAGGGAAGAATATCATTTAATTTGCATAACTGATTTTACATTCCTTTTAGCAATGGGTTCGGCTAAAACACCTGAACTCAATTTCTAATCCAAATCCTAATTACAAGGGGTGTCCTCATACTTTACCATACTTTACATACCATATAGTATAGTCTTTTTATTTGAAATTGACCGGTCCTATACCGAGAACTGGCCTGAAAGCCAAATACTGACCCATTATGTTAGAGCTAATTTAACTTAATGTGTTAACTTGTCTTGTGTTGATTGGTGCTACACCATGTCCTTTCATGACCTACCATGATTTATCCTGGTCAGGGTTGCAATGGGCCCGGTTTCTCTGGAATCACTTGCTGCAATGGCTCCAACAAGACTCCATCACGGGGTCTTGTCCAACCCCCTACCCAAACACCCGACCGGCCTAGAGCACAGCTGGGATTTAAATCCTGGATCCCAGCGGTAGTGGGCTTGTGTAATTTACCACTGTGCTACCTCAGTGCCACTTCCAAATGAACATATGACACAAAAAATGTTAAAGCACCTTAGTGTTGGACTGTGATCCAGTATTGGACCAAAACTGAATCAGCTGATCTTTGATATCTATATCTTATTGAAGACATCAATAGAAAGGACAGGTTATAGTATGATTAAAAGTAGAAGAAGCAAAATAGAAACATTTTTATAGCTTCTATTAGAGATGTATTAGGAATGTTTTGATCAAATGCTGCATATCTGTAATAAATAAATGTAATAAATCAAGAATTGGTTATTGGATGTCATGTTTTTTAATACATATTTTTTTATATTTTGTACTAACCATTTGGTTAGTACCTGGTACAAGGAGGGTCTGGTACTACCTGAAAAAGTGGAACCACACCCTGAATATGATGCCATTCTGTCACAGGGTAACACTTAGTCACACACACACACTTGAGTGGAATTTACACACCTGAGTGCGATTTGAACACAGAGGAACAAGAGACTAGATGAGAGAATTGAATTCAGTTGCTGTGCACACCCTTATTTTACCATATGTGCCAGTGTCTCGCTCATGTCAATATTATTTTCTTTTGCACAACCTGGCTGCAGTGAGTCAGTGTTGGGCCACTATCAGTATCCATTGTTACATAATTGCCTAAGCACAATTACTGTAAGGGGATAAAGTACTACAGTAATATTTAGACTTAATTTGTTGTGGTTTTTATATGTTTTGAAAAAATTGTAATCGTACGTGAGACCTCAAGCTACTAAGGGTCTTTACACACTGTCAAAGACCCCACCCTCTTATTAGTCTGTCTTTTCCTACCCAGCAGACTAATGCCTAGTTCTTACTACACAATTTTTGCCCTGATTTTCGCTCGCAGACTGGTCGGTGCCAGATTTGCTGGCTTGGGAGCAACTCGGCGTTCGCTCGACGATCGAAACTCGGTTCTCAATCACTATGTGTGAACTAGCTTGCCAAGCACTCGGCGACTGAAGTTTTATATCTAGCTTGTCAAATATCTGGATATGAGTCGGCCAACTGGCAATGAGTGCTATGTCGAACAGCCAATGAGAACGCAACATACGGTGTGAGGGGAAATGCAAAGGAGGAGTTGTAAAAAGGTGGGACAGGGGCATGATATAGTTTATATCAGAATACATCGGCACATCAGCGCACAAACTTTGATCGCTCGCTACTTGTTGACGTGCATTTTTGAACATTGTATCATTAAACTTCTCGTCACTTCTCACGTTTGTTTTCGTGACAAAATGTAGTTTGGGAGACCAGAGAAGCTTGCCTACGATTCCACCTGGTGATAGATGGTGTAGTATGAAACCCCCTATCGCCGATCAGTCGTGTAGTGTGAAACCCCCACCGACTTGAAAGACTCCTGATTACAAGAGATCCAGTTGTGTAGTGTGCACTGTACAGCGACCTTGTGAACTTGGCATAAGTGGTCAATTTTGTCTGCTGTGAGCACTGTTGATTGTGCCTGCTAGGGGGCACCCAGCCGACCAGTAGCAGAACTGAGATTCAGGGATTTAGAATCTCAGCACTGGTGTGCTAGCAGAAAATCCTGGCTGTCTGGCCAAATTAGGCATCTGGGCAAAAAGGAAAGGACTTGGTCAGGGAGGTAAGAAAGAACCCAAGTGGGAAAACTATCTCTTCAGCAATCCATAAAGTGTCAAAAAAGGAAGTCACTTAGGGTATATGAGAGGCTGGAGGAATCTAATGGACACTGGCAACATGAGGAAAACTCTGGTTTTTGATCAGAACAGCAAGCACAAGGTTGGTGCAAAACAGGCATTGTATATCACCGGTCTAATACCATTTCTACTGTGAAATATGGTGGTGGCAGCATCATGCTGTGGAAGTGCTTCGAAGTGACAGGGATGGAGAAAATTAATGGACAAATGAATGTATCCAAATACAGTACAACAGCTTATCTTTCAACAATTTCCTAAAGCACATGGCAAATAAAACTCTGGAGTGGTTATGGGAGAAGTGTTTTAACGTCATTGAAGGCACAGACTTAAACCCCATCAAACATTTGTGGAGAGACCCATAGATGGCAGTTCACAGACACTCAGCATCCGATCTGATGGCTCTTTTTTGAAGACTGGAATGAACAGCGTAATTCCAGGTGTGCAAAGCTTGTACAGACGGATCCACGAACACCTGCCAATGTAATGGGCTTTTACAAAGTATTAAATAAACAGTCTGAATACTTTTGTGAATAGGAGATTTTCTTTTGTAATTTAATTTTGTGTGTTTAATTGCCAGCCTGAAAACAAGCTGGAACAACAACTACACAGTAAACCACACGCAGATTCATTCAAAAAAGATTCATTTTAGATCTTTAATGGATTGTATACACCACCCCCTTGTTTCTACACTCACTGTCCATTTATCAGCTTCAGAAGCACTTTGTAGTTCTACAATTACTGACTGTAGTCCATCTGTTTCTCTGCATGCTTTGTTATCCCCCTTTCATGCTGTTCTTCAATGTTCAGGACTCTCCCAGGACCACTACAGAGCAGGTATTATTTGGGTGGTGGATAATTCTCAGCACTGCAGTGACACTGACATGGTGGTGGTGTGTTAGTGTGTGTTGTGCTGGTATGAGTGGGTCAGACACAGCAGCACTGATGGAGTTTTTAAACACCTCACTGTCACTGCTGGACTGAGAATAGTCCACCAACCAAAAAAATATCCAGCCAACAGCGCCCCGCGGGCAGCGTCCTGTGACCACTGATGAAGGTCTAGAAGATGACCAACTCAAACAGCAGCAATAGATGAGCGATCGTCTCTGACTTTACGTCTACAAGGTGGACCAACTAGGTAGGTGTGTCTAATAGAGTGGACAGTGAGTGGACACGGTATTTTAAAACTCCAGCAGCGCTGCTGTGTCTGATCCACTCATACCAGTACAACACACACTAACACACCACCACCATGTCATTATCACTGCAGTGCTGAGAATGACCCACCACCCCAATAATACCTGACCACTGAAGAACAGCATTAAAGGGGGCTAACAAAACATGCAGAGAAACAGATGGACTACAGTCAGTAATTGTAGAACTTCAAAGTGCTTCTATATGGTAAGTGGAGCTGATTAAATGGACAGTGAGTGTAGAAACAAGGAGGTGGTTTTAATGTTATGGCTGATCGGATACATATAATTGTCACACGTAACTAATGTTAACACATGCTGAGGCTAGGGACTCTTGTTGTTTACGAGTCATGAGTCGAGTCCGAGTCATTTGAAACAAGATTCTGAAGTCAATGTGTGTGCGACTAACAACTCGAGTCCACATCTCTGGCTCATGGTGATGTAAAGTGGACAGCGTCACCCATGTCACAGCAGCTAGTAATTCATGAAAGATCACTGTTCCGTATAATTTTTAATAGGTGCAGCCAAACTAGCCCTATTTATATAAGCTCCAGATATAGTCAGTTATGCTTATTAGCAAGTAATTGTAGCCCATGTCACAAAAGTTCAATGACATTATACAACACCAATTCTACACACCTCTTATCAACTGCCATGACATGACCTTATTTCTAAGTTCATCTAACTCTTCCCTGTGTATCTATGCACATTACTGCCATCTGCTGTATCATGTCTTTAGATATTACCAATAAAAAATACAGGCTGGATTTCTTTTCTTCTTTAGTTATATTTATCCCTTTCAAATCAGCGCAGAAACACCCCAACAGATAGTAACCATGCAGCCCCTAGGCAGTTCCCTCTTTGTGCTGTGACGTTTGGTTTTAAATCAGCCTGAGCACAATTACCTGTTGTCTGAGAGACCCAAGTTGAAGCTAAAGCTGTAAATTGCTGGCTGGTTTATGGCTTTCTTTGACCTCCTAGGTTACGCCCACTTTGGGAAAGTACTACACATTTTGTGGCCTACTTTTTCCTCCTTTTCCCCCTCTATAAACAGCCTTTCTCTTTTACTCTCACTTTTTGATTCTAGATCATTTCGGGTTAGGCAAGTGTTGTTGTTTTTGTAGTGAGTTCAGTGAGTATGGATTGAATTTACAGGTTTTTCAAGTTGCATTGGGAATCAAGATGAGGGAAAGTTGGTTTTGGATCACAAAGAACATTTTTAGACTTATTCTTACAGAGAAATCACATAAAATATTTTGCTTGTTCGATTATAGTTAATAAATACATATTTATTTATAATATTTTGTTATTCATACATGTTTTAAGCATAGCATTGAAAGCTTTGCTTCATAGTTTCCAATTGATTTATTCATTGATATACACACCACCCTTTGTTTATGCCTCTGATCCTGCCATCACCATTATAAACATACCTTATATAGACAAAAGTATTGGGTCACCCCTTTTATTTATTGAATTCATGTATTTTAGCCACAGGTGTAATAAATCAATTATATAAATCTTCTTTTTCCTCGGCCTTTGTCCCGTTCGGTTGCGGGGTCGGCTCTTGGCGGATCATGATCCGCATTGATCTGGCACAATATTACGCCGGATGCCCTTCCTGACACAACCCTCCCTATTTTATCCGGGCTTGGGACCGGCACTACAATGCACTGGTTTGTAGGACAATTCAGTGTTTCCAATTAACCTGGTGGCATGCTTTTGGACTGTGGAAGGAAACTGGAGCACCCGGAGGAAACCCACGCAGACACAGGGAGAACATGCAAACTCCGCACAGAAAGGACCCGGACCGCCCCACCTGGGGATCGAACCCAGGACCAATAAATCAATCATATAAATAAAAAGTAAAATTATAGTTTTAAGGGGGTCGTTATGTTCCAGCATGACTGTAGATCTATAAAGACATGAAGTAAAGATTGGTTTAAAATAAAGGTAGTTGGCGCCCAGGTGGCACAGCTGGATATTCCACAGTAACTCCACAGTTCGAAACTCGGTTGTCCACCGGCCGGCTGGGTGCCATCTAGCGGACATAATTGGCAGTGCCTGCAGCAGATACTAATTGGCCACTGTATCTGCAGGGTGGGGGCCGGACTATGTGTGGGCGGGTGGGTCTTCATCAGTGGCGGCTGCTGGTCTTTCAAAGAGGGGAAGCTCATTGTCGGCTTACATCATAAAATTTGTCAATTTATTTATACATAAGTTCTGCCCTCCGTTCCTTTTCAAGAAAATGGCCTGAAATGGGTTACAGTTTTTGTCTTTCTCAAAATCCGCGATGGGACTGAAGCTCCCAGTGATTAAGTGACGTGTAGATCTCAAAATAGCTGTCAATCAAAACGGGATTCAGCCTTTCGACTGATCCTCCAATCATCTTGCAGAAGTTCAGCGTCCAGACCCGCCCACAGCTCCATTCACCCCCAGAGACGCTCAGCGTCCGGGGGCGGGACAAAATCGTGGCATTTATCCAATGACCGGCGAGTTTTGAAGCAAGGAAAAAAACCCTTCCACGCAGTCCCATTGAAGTGAAGAGACAGGCAAATGCAATGACGCTCCGGGAGTTAACAAAATCGACAGTCGATTTGTGATAAGTAGCTGATTCTGAACGAACTCATCTTCGAGATGAACGTGTTCTAACGCATTTGTAGTCATTGAAATGTTAACACAACTGTACATATTTCACCATTTAATTTTTTACATTTTAGGGGAAGCTGAGCTTCCCTTGCAGTCTTAGAGAAATCGCCACTGGTCTTCATACGCTGTATAAGGACCCTGATTGGCGGAAGAGACGCCTGTGCAGAGTGCAGGGGCGAGAAGAGGGGGGCTGTGCATGTTTAGGAAGAGACGTGTACAGCGACGGGCTCTCCTCGAATACAATCTGGTACCTCTGGTAGCAGCTGAAGACAATATTGAGTGTGCTGAATCAGGAGGAAAATGGGGAGAAAATGCAAAAAAAATAAAAAATAAAATCAAGGTAGTTTATAATATATCATAGATGTTCAACCTTTTTTAATATAATGGCATCAGACTACCTAACATAGTAAACAGTGCAGACCCAAACCTAAACATGACTCTATTCTATTCTATGTATTTTGGAAGTAATGTTGCACCGCAATGCTCATTTGGACTAGTTTCTGATCCGACATCATGTCTACTTCTTTCCTTAGCATTATTAAAAGATGTTCATATTTCATAAAGGCACATTTGTAGAATATTGTATCTGTAATCTATTATATTCACTATTTGATAACTACCTGGGATAATGTGCTTGTAACAGAACAAAAAGCTCTCTGTCAAACGCAGCCAGTGACTTCAAAAAGCTTTTGAAGACATATAGCACTATTTATTCCTAGTGCTGGTTCTCTGCCTGCCTGATCCTGACATCCCTTTTGTGGTGAACGTTGATGCCTTTGATATAGGTGTAGGGTTGATCCTGCCTCAAATCTCAAACAATTCCTTTGATAATTTCCTTCAGGATAAATCTATCTATCTGTCTGTCTGTCTGTCTGCCCGTCCGTCCGTCCGTCCATCGCCTTATACTCCCATGACCGACCAGCTCTTGGGTCGGTTGGTTAATTCCCAGTCCAGTGGTCAAATGGAGAAAGTAAACTTGGGAGCCCATAACACGTCACCCTGACTGTCACTTTTTGAGTGCCAGTTTAGGTTTCAAGTGCCTCCACTTATACTATACAATCAAAATTGTTGGGACACCCCTTGTAATTATTGAATCCATGTGTTTTAGCCACAACAGACACACAAAAGAGTGTAATAAATCATTACATACAGGAAATTATATAATACCAACTTTGCAGTAACAGCTTAGGGAAACCTGTCCCAGCATGACTAAGCAAGGTCTATAAAGACTCAAAGAAAACTTGGTTTAAAGAAACTGACCTCAGCCCTGCTGAACAGCTTTAAAATGAAGAGGAACATCAATTAAAGCGTTCTTGATTGAGCCATAGAAATGCTCTTTCGATTGAATGGGCACAGAATACCACAGGCATACGAGGTGTGGACGAAAAGTTTGGTGAATGTTACAATAAAAACCACAAAACAGAATATACATAGAAAATATTTGACCTTGTTGACATTCAAAATAATGTCCATCAAACACAACACACTTCAGACAACGTACAGCTTCTAAAAACTGTTGTAAAAGTCTTTTTTTTTAGAATCGCCTTCAGAGTTGCCGTCACATGGGTCTGAATCTCTGAGACATCTACATACGATTCCTTCATGACCTCCTTAAGGTGAGTAAAGAAAAAAAAGTCAGCAGGTGCTTTCATCACTTTCATCAGTATTTTGTGCGTCTCCGTTGCCTTTTTTCCCCAATATTAAACCGAATTTAACATTCCATTCCTGTTTGACGCCACCTTTTCAACAGAGGTTCAGATGACTGTGCCACGCCCACCGGATGCTAGGTGTCACTAGACATTTACATTTACATTTACATTTTCAGCATTTAGCAGATGCCTTTATCCAAAGCGACTTACATTATAGTTACAGTATACAGTCTGAGCAACTGAGTCCTGTACCTTAACCACTAGGCCACTAGGCTACGGCTTGCCCGTTAAACATAGTTCCTAAAATGTAGGTGCCTAAGATAGTCCCACATATCATCCACTAACTACTTTAACCAATCCTGGTCTGGATAGACTGGGCACAGGGCAAGAAAACACCTTGGACACAAGGACGGATTGAGGATAGTCTGGGCCCCTGGGCAAAGAGTTGCCCAAAGGCATGGCTAGGGGCCCCAAAAGCATGGCTAGGGCCCCCAAGAGGCCCTGGGGTCAAAGTCCCTAATAGTCAGAGGATCCTTAAAATGGAGGGCCCTCGGAAATAAAAATATATTGTATCATAAATGTTGATAGGCATCGCAAAATGTTTTTTTGCAGACATGTCCTTTGATGTCTGTTTGCATTCTTGAACTTGTTACGTGTGTTTCATTCGCGATATCAGACTATTCACCAAACTTTTTGTCCACACCTCGTACTTCAAAGTCTTGTGAAAATCCTTCTCAAAAGAGCTGAAATATCTGAAAAGATCATATGAAGGTCACTTTTTAGAAATGGAATGTCCAACAAGCTCATGGTCAGGTGTCTACACACTTTTGGTTATGTAGTGTATGTTTCTTTTGCAGGGGGGCAAATTTGGTGTCACCTTGTAAATTTGTTTTGCACTTCTCGGCCGCACATTTCTGACGGAAAGGGTAGGTACAATAAACCGGAAGTGCGTGTTGCTTACCTGCTGCAATCAAACTGTTTCTCAGCGGTAAAGTGAACGGAGCTTGTGATGGTAACGATAAACAAGGTTTTGTCTAGTTTGTGGAAATCATTTTATCCAGTTGACCCGCTATTGTTTTTCTTGTGGAAAGGTATTAGATAGTTTGTGCAGATGTTTAGACGTGGTGTGTGCATCTCTATCTACCGTCCGCTCTTCTAAACATCTAAGGAATTCCACAAGAACAACAAAAGCGAAATAATGAAAATAATTAACACAAAATGGACAAAACATTGTTCATTATAGACATTTGATACCGAGGCTTTGAAGCTTGTTTCACTTTTGTAACACTGGACTCAGTGTATCGGAGGGAGGGGGGGCACCTTACACAGTCATGAGAACAAAGCTTTTATTTATGGTGTTTAACATTTATTATTTTCATTCTTTATAATAATAAGTCAGAACCATATTTTAGGCAAAACAACGCACTCTGCCCACGGTGCTACTCATACAGCGGTGTATTACCCACACACACACACACCGCGTTACTAAGAATAAAAGTGAACACTACTTAATTCCCACAGTAGCCGCAGTTTCCTTCTGTTTTATACACATCACACTGTCTCCCATTGATAAAAATACGGAACAAAGCGCGTCCTGTATCAGTTCAATACTGAACGCGGCGTTTAGTTTCCAAATAAAGAAGGATTCTGTATGTTACAGGACGGTGGGTAACCCTGGTTTGATTGTCTCTTATATAGTGAGTGAGATAAAACACAGCACAAAGCTTCATCAGTCCCGCACATGCTGCTTTAATATAAGCTGAGTCCAGTGTTACAAAAGTGAAACAAGCTTCAAATCCTCGGTATCAAATGTTCCGTCTCTAATGAACAATGTTTTGTCCATTTTGTGTTAATTATTTTCATTATTTCGCTTTTGTTGTTCTTGTGGAATTCCTTAGATGTTTAGAAGAGCGGACGGTAGATAGAGATGCACACACCACGTCTAAACATCTGCACAAACTATCTAATACCTTTCCACAAGAAAAACAATAGCGGGTCAACTGGATAAATAAATGATTTCCACAAACTACTGTAGACAAAACCTTGTTTATCGTTACCATCACAAACTCCGTTCACTTTACCGCTGAGAAACAGTTTGATTGCAGCAGGTAAGCAACACGCACTTCCGGTTTATTGTACCTACCCTTTCCGTCAGAAATGTGCGGCCGAGAAGTGCAAAACAAATTTACATTTTAGAAAACAAAATTACATATGCCGAAAACAAATTTACAAGTGCTGAAACACTTTTACATATGCCAAAACAAATTTACAAACACTGGGTACCCAAGCACTTGTAAATTTGTTTTTGCTTTCGTTGTAAATTTGTTTTTGTTTTTTTGTAATTTTGTTTTCTGAAATGTAAATTTGTTTTGCACTTCTTGGCCACCGTACTTATCCATCCAATAAAGAATTTACGCCCAGCCACAGAAATCCCAGTTAATTACCGAAAGCAGTCTAAAAAGCTACAGAGAGGACACACTTCAGTAGACGTCCTTTGCATTATTGATTGGTCACAGGCCAGCCGTACTGGCCAAAAGATTGCAACGACATTTCGGTAAAGGGCGAAATATAGGGAATGGTTAATGCTCAGAAATATAAAGAAAAACCCAAAAGCTATAACACATGGCTTACAGGTAGGGTGGCCAGCCGTCCGGCTTTAGGTCGGACAGTCCGGTTTTTCAGCTGCCAGTCCTCTGCCCATGCAACGCTAGGACGGACACTTAAAAATCCTCTTTTTGGAGTGAACTGGTTACACTTTTGATCAATATTAACTGTCATTGGCTCAGGTACATGTCAAAACAAATGCTTTGTATTTCATTGGTTTAACAGCCTCATTTGACTGCTTATAGTGCTACCTATCGTGGGCGGACCTTCTGGCTCGCCCACCACTGGCCAATCGCAGAAGGTCCGCACTCTAAATGCTAGTCTGTGATTGGGTGGTTGAATTTCGCCCGCTCGCTCTGTTCTGCATATACCTCTACTTGAGTCAATTAGTCAGCTCTCATGCTCAGAAAAAACGAGGTAGAGTTCTGAGTGGTCAGTTTGGTCAGTGGTCAATTTGTTATATAATTCTTGCTTAAATTGGTCAAAAACTCTGTTATATAGGTTATGGTTTCATTCTGTGTGTTGCAGTATCATGTCCCCCCGTTTCTGGTATGACGTCCTCCTTTTGGGGGTGTAATGTCCTCCTTTTTGTGACTATGAATGTGGCCACCCTAATTACAGGTCTACCAAGTAAGGGTGTCTAGAAAAAAAAAAGGCAGCACAGCTTGGGTCTGCAAAATTAATACTGACCAAACAATAAAGTTGAAGACGTCTGTCATCATGTACGGCGCCATAAACACACTGTTTTGTCGCCAAAACCTCATACCAACTGTCAAGCATTGTGGTGGAAAGGTGATGATTTGGGCTTGTTTTGCACAAACAGGAACTGCTGTTATGCAAACAACAGTTAACTCCACAGTATACCAGAATATTATTAAGATAAATGTAAAGCCATCTGTCCAGCACACTGTGAGCCACTCCTGTCAGAGGAAATGTTTCAATTATTGTTGCTAATGGTGGTTCCACATGTTAATATTGGGAATTAATTTAGAAATTAACGTGTAAAAATAACTCTAAGTAATATTATTTACTATATGATACAATATATATATGATGGGGGACAGTGGTAGCCTAGTGGGTAGAGCTTTGGGCTATCAACCGGAAATTTGGCGGTTCAAATCCAGGCTCTGCTATGCAGCCACTGTTGGGTCCTTGAGCAAGGCCCTTAACCCTGTCTGCTCCAGGGGCACCATATGATGGCTGACCCTGTGCTCTGACCCCAGCTTCCAAACATGCTGGGATATGCGAAGAAAGAATTTCATTGTACTGTACATCTGTACTGTATATGTACTGTATATATGACAAATAAAGTATATCTTCTGCAGAATGGCTGCTGCAAGTTACATGGGTCCTAAAAATCTGGGTTTGATACTTAACTCGTTCACTGTCTGCATGTGTTTACTCTAGGTTTCACTGCATTTTTCCATCCTCCAAAAACAAGCTTTAAGACGACTGACTACTCTAAATTGCTCCTGGGTACAAGTGATAAAGTAAACAAGTGTGTATCACCTTACCCTGGTCAGGGTGTATACCTGCCTGGATGGTGGCAGAGACGCTTGTAGCTTATCTAATTACAAATAAAAGTAATAAGTGTATGACAAAATAATGAAATTAGATAAAAAAAGGAAACGAATGTCATTGAACAATGTACACCAATCAGGCATAACATTATGACCGTCCTAATATTGTGTTGGTCCCCCTTTTTGCTGCCAAAACAGCCCTGACCCATTGAGGTATGGACTCCACTAGACCCCTGAAGGTGTGCTGTGGTATCTGGCACCAAGATGTTAGCAGCAGATCCTTTAACTTCTGTAAGTTGTGAGGTGGGGCCTCCATTGATCGGATGTGTTTGTCCAGCACATCCCACAGATGCTCGATTAAACTGAGGTCTGGGAAAGTCAACACCTCAAACTCGTTGTTGTGCTCCTCAAACCATTCCTGAAGCATTTTTGCTCTGTGGCAGGGCGCATTATCCTGCTATCAGGGAATACCGTTTCCATGAAAGGGTGTACATGGTCTGCAACAATGCTTAGGTAGGTGATACGTGTCAAAGTCACATCCACATGGATGGCAGGACCAATGAGGATCAATGAGCCTTCACTGCCCATGATCCTTTCGCCAGTTTATCACTGTTCCTTCCTTAGAAAACTTTTGATAGATACTGACCTCTGAAAACTGGGAACACCACACAAGAACTGCAGTTTTGGAAATGCTCTGACCCAGTCGTCTAGCCATCACAATTTGGCCCTCGCTCGCTCAAATCCTTACGCTTGCCCATTTTTCCTGCTTCTAACACATCAACTTTGAGGTTAAAATGTTCACTTGCTGCTTAATATATCCCACCCACTAACAGGTGCCGTGATGAAGAGATAATCAGTGTTATTCGCTTTACCTCTCAGTGGTCACAATGTTATGCCTGTCAATGTTATGTTGACAGTCACTTCATAACACTGAATAATATTTAATAACATTTATAATACAGAAAAAGTTCAATCTTTCTCTATACACACCTCTTCCTGTACACACCTACACTTTCACTCGTCCACATTTTTCTCTGTCACACAGTGTGTGTGGGTGTGTGTGTGTCAGCATTCAATACAAAACAAATGCAGCTCTCCATAGCAACCACTGTGAGAGAAACCTGAGCAGGGTGATAACAGATGGACAATCAGAGTGAGAGAGAGAGAACACGTGAGACAAAAAGTGAGAGTGAATAAGTGTGAGAGAGTCAAATAGTTCTGTTTTACAAAGTAAACAATAAAAACTGTAAACCTACATTCAATGCCCTTAAATGACCTTCATTTTTGCCAGTCTGGTAGCTAGAATAGATATCTACACCGATCAGCCATAACATTAAAACCACCTCCTTGTTTCTACACTCACTGTCCATTTTATCAGCTCCACTTACCATATACAAGCACTTTGTAGTTCTACAATTACTGACTGTAGTCCATCTGTTTCTCTACATACTTTTTTAGCCTGCTTTCACCCTGTTCTTTAATGGTCAGGACCCCCACAGTACCACCACAGAGCAGGTATTATTTAGGTGGTGGATCATTATCAGCACAGCAGTGACACTGACATGGTGGTGGTGTGTTAGTGTTTGTTGTGCTGGTATGAGTGGATCAGACACAGCAGCGCTGCTGGAGTTTTTAAATAGCGTGTCCACTCACTGTCCACTATATTAGAAACTCCTACCTAGTTGGTCAGAAACGATCGCTCATCTATTGCTGCTGTTTGAGTTGGTCATCTTCTAGACCTTCATCAGTGGTCACAGGACGCTGCCCATGGGGCGCTGTTGGCTGGATATATTTTTGGTTGGTGGAGTATTATCAGTCCAGCAGTGACAGTGAGGTGTTTAAAAACTCCATCAGTGCTGCTGTGTCTGATCCACTCATACAAGCACAACACACACTAACACACCACCACCAAGTCAGTGTCACTGCAGTGCTGAGATTGACCCACCACCCAAATAATACCTGATCTGTAGTGGTCCTGGGAGAGTCCTGACCATTCAAGAACAGGGTGAAATAAGGCTAACAAAGCATGCAGAGAAACAGATGGACTACAGTCAGTAATTGTAGAACTACAAAGTGCTTCTGTATGGTAAGTGGAGCTGATAAAATGGACAGTGAGTGTAGAAACAAGGAGGTGGTTTTAATGTTATGGTTGATTGGTGTCAAAGTTAAGCTGACTAAAAAAGCAACAAAACTCCACAGAACCACAGTGTCAGTCATTATCTCAGAATGGACGAAACTTGAAACAGTGGTGAAACTATTACTCGAATGTGTAAGATATATTTAGTTTTGTTATTTCTACTCCATAAACATGGTAGGAATTCGGCATCTGTAATTAAAACTATGTTCTGACAAGCCCAGGAGAACCAAAAGGGGGTAGTACGTCTGGGTCAGGAGGCATACTGGCGACAAGAACTTGGCAGCGAATCAGTAACTAAACTTTGAGAACACTTTTCAGACTGTGTGTCACATAAATAAGAAGAAAATGCGTTTTTGCAAGAGTGAGTGTTTAATGTGATGTGATATTTGTCATATACCTGGAAGCGATGCCAGTCAGTGATCACACCTGTTCATGTTCTCTCTCACTCTCACGCCCTTATGCATGTTTACATAGATTCATAGACTCAGTAGGCTCAGTACTGCCACACCCAGAATTTTTGCACAATATGTTTGTGTTCAGTGTGTGCACACATAACCCCAGTACACTCGCTCACTTGCTCGCTCACTCACTCACTCACTCTCTTAACCGTTATCCACTTAGGGTTGCGTGTATGCTGGAGCCTGTATCAGCTTTTCAATGGGCGCAAGGCACACAGTAACACCCTGGACGGGGCGCTAGTCCATCGCAGAGCAGACACACACACACACACACACACACACACACACACACACACACACACACACCCATTCACCTATAGGGCACCTATTCAGTGTGTCCAATTAACCTGACTGCATGTTTTTGGACTGTGGGAGGAAACCGGAGCTCCTCACGCAGACACAGGGAGAACATGCAAAGTCCACACAGAAAGGACCTGGACTGCCCCGCCTGGGGATCGAACCCAGGACCTTCTTGCTGTGAGGGGACAGTGCTACCCTCCGAGCCAACGTGCCACCCAACCTCAGTACAGTGCTTCTCAAACTTTTTTTGGACCAAATACTCATTTGTAGTATAACACGTGGGGCAGTGATTGCTCAGTGGTTAAGGTACTAGACTAGTGAACAGAAGGTTGCCGGTTCAAGCCCCGCCACCACCAAGTTGCCACTGTTGGGTCCCTGAGCAAGGCCCTTAACCCTCAATAGCTCATTGTGTAAGTCGCTTTGGATAAAAGCGTCTGCTAAATGCTGAAAATGTAAATGTAACACTGAAGAACACATACTAATGTACTAACACATACTATCACCGTAGATCTATATGTACTGTATGCACCTTCCAGTTTAGTGGAAAGGTTAAGTGGGTTTGTTAGTATGTTCCTTGTTCTTTCTCCGTACCGGAATAAGAACATTCCAAACATAACTTGCTTGCTAACACTAGCCTTGCTGTCTCCATCTAAAAATATTTGTTACCATTTTTTTTTTAAGTATGACGGAAGCAGGGCACAGAGGTGGATCCAGGGTTTGAATATACACGATATTGCCAAAAGTATTCACTCACCCATCCAAAACATTAAATTCAGGTGTTCCAATCACGTCCATGATCACATGTGTATAAAACCAAGCACCTCAGCATGCAGACTTCTACAAACATTAGTGAAAGAATGGGTCACTCTCAGGAGCTCAGTGAATTCCAGTGTGGTACCGTGATAGGATGCCACCTGTGCAACATTCCAGTCGTGAAATTTCCTCACTACTAAATATTCCTCAGTCAACTGTCAGTGTCTAACCTCACAAATGCGCTTCTGAAAGAATGGTCAAAAATTCCCATAAACACACTCTTAAACCTTGTGGAAATCCTTCCCAGAAGAGTTGAAGCTGTTCTTTCATTATTATTTCATTATTATATTTCATCTTTTTATTTACTTGAAATCTGATTTACTTTTTTAAGCAGACCAACAGTGGTGTGTCATTTGTGAGTCATCATCTCAACGTTACAAGTCAAGCAGAACCACTTAAGTCTGGAGTAACCAGTTCCATATCAGTCAGCGAGGCACGAGACTGGAAAGCAAAGTGAAAGGCAGAGAAACAGATAGGGGCATTGATCCAGATGGTCATGTGATCAAGCCCAGTTACCTGAGCTCAGGAAGAGGGGCTGAGAGAATACGTACTAACACTAGGTGCATTGTGGTCACAGCTCTAGAATTACCACCACACACCAGTGCTTCAAAGGCACAAAAGCACAGAGGGAAGTCCATAATAAAAGTCTCTTTTAGGACATCTGAAACTCCTGTGCCTTGTACATTCAAAACATCTGTGGAATTCACAGTTTCATTAACAACACTAGGTAATAAACTTATAAATAATTTTCATAAATAATTTCATATATATATACTGTAGTATATAGTATAGTATATATACTGATCAGCCATAATATTAAAACCACCTCCTTGTTTCTACACTCACTATTTTATCAGCTCCACTTACCATACTGAAGCACTTTGTAGTTCTACAATTACTGACTGTAGTCTATTTCTCTACATACCTTTTTTTTACCTGCTTTCACCCTGTTCTTTAATGGTCAGACCCCCACAGGACCCTCACAGAGTAGGTATTATTTAGGTGGTGGATCATTCTCAGCACTGCAGTGACAATGACATGGTGGTGGTGTGTTAGTGTGTGTTGTTCTGGTATGAGTGGATCAGACACAGCAGCGCTGCTGGAGTCCACTTATTGTACACTCTATTAGACACTACTACCTAGTTGGTCCACCTTGTAGATGTAAAGTCAGAGACGATCACTCATCTATTGCTGTTGTTTGAGTTGGTCATCTTCTAGACTTTCATCAGTGGTCACAGGACGCTGCCCATGGGGCGCTGTTGGCTGGATATTTTTGGTTGGTGGACTATTCTCAGTCCAGCAGTGACAGTGAGGTGTTTAAAAACTGCTTTGTCTTATCCACTCATACCAGCACAACACACACTAACACACCACCACCATGTCAGTGTCACTGCAGTGCTGAGAATGATCAACCACCCAAATAATACCTGCTCTGTAGTGGTCCTGGGAGAGTCCTGACCATTGAAGAACAGCATGAAAAGGGGGCTAACAAAGCATGCAGAGAAACAGATGGACTACAGTCAGTAATTGTAGAACTATAGTATATATATACAGTATATATACAGCGGGGAAAATAAGTATTGAACGCATCAACATTTTTCTCAGTAAATATATTTCTGATGGGACTATTGACATGAAATTTTCACCAGATGTTGGTAACAACCCAAGTAATCCACACATATAAAGCAGTCAAAACAAATAAGTCCAAAAATTAAGTTATGTGAAATAAAGTGAAATGACACAGGGAAAAAGTATTGAACACGCTTACTGAAATGTATTTAATATTCAGTAGAAAAGCCTTTGTTGGTAATGACGGCTTCAAGACGCCTTCTGTATGGAGAAACTAGTCGCATGCATTGTTCAGGTGTAATTTTGGCCCATTCTTCCACACAAACTGTCTTCAGATCATGAAGGTTCCGGGGGCCTCTTCTCTGAACTCTGATCTTCAGTTCTTTCCATAGATTTTCAATTGGATTCAAGTCGGGTGATTGACTGGGCCATTCTAGCAGCTTTATTTTCTTTCTCTGAAACCACTTGAGAGTTTCCTTGGCTGTGTGTTTGGGATCATTGTCTTGCTGAAATGTCCACCCTCGTTTCATCTTCAGCATCCTGGTAGATGGCAGCAGATTCTTATCAAGAATGTCTCGGTACATTTCTCCATTCATCCTTTCTTCAATTATATAAAGTCTGCCAGCACCATATGCTGAGAAACAGCCCCACACCATGATGTTCCCACCTCCAAACTTCACTGTTTTTGGTGTGATGTGCTGGGCCTTTTCTCCTCCAAACATGGTGTGTGCTATGACATCCAAAGAGTTCAATTTTGGTCTCATCTGACCAGACTATATTCTCCCAGTATTTTATAGGCTTGTTCAAATGTTGTGCAGCAAACTTTAAACGAGCTTCAACATGCTTTTTCTTCAGAAATGGAGTCTTGCGTGGTGAGCGTGCATTACTTATAGTTTTCTTTGAAACAACTGTACCTGCTAATTCCAGGTCTTTCTGAAGCTCTCCGCGAGTGGTCCTTGGCTCTTGGACAACTCTTCTGATTATTCTTTTGACTCCTCTGTCAGAAATCTTGCGAGGAGCACCTGGTCGTGGCCGGTTAATGGTGAAATGATGTTCTTTCCACTTCCGGATAATGGCCCCAATGGTGCTCACTGGAACATTTAGAAGTTTAGAAATACGTCTGTAACCAATACCATCAGTATGTTTTGCAACAATAAGGTTGCGAAGGTCTTGAGAGAGCTTATTGCTTTTACCCATCATGAGATTCTTCTTGTGTGACACCTTGGTAATGAAAAACCTTTTTATAGGCCATCAATTAGGACTAAACCAGCTGATATTAATTTGCACTGACAGGGGCAGGATTGCTTTCTAAATACTGACAGATTTCATCTGGTGTTTTGGCTTTCCATGCCTTTTTGCACCTCCTTTTCTTCATGTGTTCAATACTTTTTCCCTGTGTCATTTCACTTTATTACACATAACTTAATTTTTGGACTTATTTGTTTTGACTGCTTTATATGTGTGGATTACTTGGGTTGTTACCAACATCTGGTGAAAATTTTATGTCAATATTCATATTAGAAATACATTTACTGAGAAACGGGTTTATGTGTTCAATACTTATTTCCCCTGCTGTATATACAGTATATATATATATATATATATATATATATATATAGCATGGGCAAGCTGACTGGTCGCCGGCTATGCTACCCCATACGCAACAAACAGTGATGCACTGTGTATTCTGACATCTTTCTATCAGAACCAGCATTAACGTCTTCAGCAATCTGAGCTACAGTAGCTCGTTTGTTGGATCGGACCACACGGGCCAGCTTTCGCTCCCCATGTGCATCACTGAGCCTTGGCATCCCATGACCCTGTCACCGGTTTACCACGGTTCCTTCCTTGGACCACTTTTGATAGATACTGACCACTGCAGAGCTGCAGTTTTGGAGATGCTCTTACCCAGTCATCTAGGCATCACAATGTGGTCCTTGTCAAACTCGCTCAAATCCTTACACTTACCCATTTTTCCTGCTTCTAACACATCAACTTTGAGGATAAAATGTCTTTGAGATAATCAGTGTTATTCACTTCACCTGTCACTGGTCATAATGTTATGCTTTTCGGTGTATATACTCTTTCTATATAGAAAAAGAGAGAGAGAAAGACTTTATGGGTGTGTGAGATCTATAGGTTTTTCATAGGTTTTCCATTGTCATGCCAGGCCATACATGGCCAGGATTAAAGCCGGATCCTTTCATTCAGTACTGAATGATGTACATTATAATACATCACATACCTAATACTCATGAGAACAGATCCCAACTGAAAACAAGTCAATCAGTGCAGTAATTATGACGCACCATGCCGTGTTGCGCAAGTCACACATACCCTCTTAATTTCAGACATACACACATTGTCTCCTAGTGATAAGCAGCCATCACCCTGGGTTTGGGTGTAACCAGGTGTAGCTGACACACCCAGACCTGAGTTTCAGTACTGTTTACTGCAGTAAATCATGCCACAATTAAACACGGCATCTTCAAAAACTACAATAAAATAAATGACAGTAAAAAACAAAAGTGTGTGGTTGACATCAGTTGCCAATAAAAGTGTTCCCATTACGTCACAAAAATGATTGTCACTATCTGGGATTCGTCTCAATTTGACCACAAAATCAATTTTTTTTAATTCATACACTTATTTTTTCACACATACACACAGGCCTATGAACTACACAATAGATCATTAATAGACCAAATAATTGAAATTAAATATCATTTTACTACAGCATGTTGTTTTTTGGAACATATATTTTTAAGGTTCACAATTAACGTATAAAAGAACTCAGAACTCAGATTTACACTCATGTAGCACAGTAGTCTATTAGGCTGGCCCATCACCTCTCATGGATCTCAGTGGTGCTATCAGCAGGCTGGGTGTCAAAACAGACACATTCAGTTTTGCCTTGGTAGGGTGGGGTTGTCAAAGCCCTGTGATTGATTGTCATATATGGTGTGTTCATGTCTTGCAACCAAAAAATCTGGATGGCACAGGACACACCTCAACCCCCACTTGGCCGAAAGCTATTGCTGTAAGTGAAAGTGAAAGTAAAGTGTTCAGATTTGTGGGGGGTCCCCAAACTTGGACAAAGAAGTATGCAATCCAGTCATTCAGTTACAGAAGCCACTGAAATCCCAAAACTGCCATGACATACATTTACATTTTCGGCGGGCGGCACGGTGGCTAAGTGGGTAACACTGTCGCCTCACAGCAAGAAGATCCTGGGTTCGATCCGGGTCCTTTCTGTGTGGAGTTTGCATGTTCTCCCCATGTCTGGTTGGGTTTCCTGCGGGAGCTTCAGTTTCCTCCCACAGTCCATAAACATGCAGTCAGGTTAATTGGAGGTTAATTGGAGACACTGAATTGCCCTATAGGTGAATGGGTGTGTGTGTGTGTGTGTGTGTGTGTGTCTACACTGCAATGGACTGGCGCCCTGTCCAGGGTGTTACTGTGTGCCTTGCACCCATTGAAAAGCTGGGAAAGGCTCCAGCACCCCCCTGCGACCGTGATTGGATAAGCGGTTAAGAAAGTGAGTGAGTGATTGACATTTTCGGCATTTAGTAGACGCTTTTATTCAAAGCGACTTACAGTTCTGTGATAATATACAATCTAAGCAACTGAGGGTTAAGGGCCTTGCTCAAGGGCCCGACAGTGACAACCTGGCATTGGTAGAGCTTAAACCAGCAACCTTTCAATTACTAGTCCAGTACCTTAACCACTAGGCTACAAACTAGTGTAAACCTATCACTTCAACTGACTGATTAGTTAATGTCATTTGGTTGTTGTTATCCCCTAATGAAGACTCAGCATGTCAGATGACAGACATCAAACAAAATGTTGTTCTTTTTATAATATTATTTTATTTGTTATAAGTTCAGTCAGGTTAATAAGGGGGCATTGGTGTAAAGCAATTTAATGTCTCACTAAAACTGTTTAACAAGAGTAAATATTGGGACACTGGGCACTTACACTTAGACTGTCTTTATTTTAAACCACTCTAGTGCTGCTTTGGCAGTGGGTTATTGTCTAGGTTCACCTTCGTCTCCCCATTATGTCTGTCCAAATAGCATATTCCTGCTTCTAAAAAGCTGCTAAGATGCTAATCTAATTACATCAGGATAGAAATATCTGCTTTACTTCATTAAATAGTGTTCAAATCATAGTGTTACGATTTGCTAAATCCTAAAGTAAAGCCTTTGCCCTCAGAAATCTTGTACAGACTGTCAGGAAATGCATTTGCTTTGTCTGGCTGCATTACTGTCATGCAAATTCTATCTTTCTACGTGGGCGGCACAGTGGCTCAGTGGGTAGCACTGTCGCCTCACAGCAAGAAGGACCTGGGTTTGATTCCCAGGTGGAGCGGTCTGGGTTTATTTCCCAGATGAACCCGGCTTTCTGTGTGGACTTTGCATGTTCTCCCTTTGTCTGCGTGGGTTTCCCAGGAGCTCCAGTTTCCTGCCACAGTCCAAAGACATGCAAGTGAGGTGAACTGGAGATACAAAATTGTCCATGACTGTGGTTGACATTAAACTTGTGAACTGATGAATCTTGTGTAACCAGTAACTACCGTTTCTGTCATGAATGTAACCAAAGTGTGTAACACATGACATTAACATTGTAAAAAATAAATAAATCTTTGTGTATATATATATATATATATATATATATATATATATATATTTTTTTTTTTTTTTTCCAAACACCTCACTGTCAGTGCTGGACTGAGAATAGTCCATTAACCAAAATTAGCGCCCCGTGGGCAGCATCCTGTGACCACTGCTGAAGGTCTAGCAGATGATCAACTCAAACAGCAGCAATAGATGAGTGATCATCTCTGACTTAACATCTACAAGGTGGACCAACTAGTTAGGAGTGTCTAATATAGTGGACAGTGAGTGGACACGAAATTTAAAAACTCCAGCAGCGCTGCTGTGTCTGATCCACTCATACCAGCACAACACACACTAACACACCACCACAATGTCAGTGTCACTGCAGTGCTGAGAATGATCCACCACCTAAATAATACCTGCTTTGTGGAGGTCCTGACCATTGAAGAACAGGGTGAAAGCAGGCTAAAAAAGTATGTAGAGAAACAGATGGACTACAGACGGTAATTGTAGAACTACAAAGTGCTTGTATATGGTAAGTGGAGCTGATAAAATGGACAGTGAGTGTATAAACAAGGAGGTGGTTTTAATGTTATTGGTTGATCGGTGTATATATATATATATATACTCTATATCTATATACCTTCCAAAGATGTATCTATCTAACTATCTTGATTTCAATAATCATCCTTAAACTCATTGACTCATAGTAATCCTACACAAACAAAAATAATAAAACCATTATTAGTGACCTAATTAATAATGTATTTAACGTTAATTTACTTCCCCTCCCTTACTTGCAAAAAATTATGACACATTGTTTTTTGTCTCTGCTACTTTCTACTTTTTTGTCTTTAGCAATTTTTCAGTTAATTGTTCTTTAATCCCTTAAGCTCTGCACAGAAGCCTTAGTGATACTCACACTGACATCCCAAATTCCTCAGCTTCACATTCAAATCTCATTCCATCAGACTAACCGAGCACAACTCTGTGTCACATTCCCACCATGCTAACACCTTCCTTCCTCCACCTTGCACGCTTCTGTAAACACTGTTAGGTCATATTTATTCTTATCAGCTTTTTATTATAGGAATAATGATTACATCACATGTGTAACTCTATTTTACTCTTATTTTGTGGGGTATTCTTTTTAATCAAACACTAATAAGTCACTGAATTGGTTATTTTAATTTAGTGTAATTGAGTGTCAAGGACTGCAGGTCCTGAAATAAAAAAGTATGAAAGTAAGAAAATATACAACCCCAAAACCCCAACAAGTTGGGACAGTATGGAAAATGCAAGTAAAATAAAAATGCAACGTTCCTTACATTTATTTTGATTTTTATTTGATTGCAGACAGGATGAACCTGAGATATTTCATGTTTTATCTGCTCAACTTCATTTCATTTGTTAATAAACATCCATTCCTGCATTTCAGGTCTGCAACACATTCAGTCTTTGATGAGTAAAGATGATCAGAAAATCTCCAGTTTGTCAACAAATGTGTGAGAAAATGATTGAAATGTTTAAAAACAATGTAGCTCAAAGAAAGATTGGAAGGGATTTGCATATTTCTCCCTCTACAGTGCATAATATCATTAAACCATTCAAGGAATCAAGAGGAATTTCAGTATGTAAAGGCCAGAAGCGCAATCTTAAGCTGAATGCCCGTGATCTTCAATCTATCAAATGGCACTGCATCAAGAACCGCCACTCGACAATAGCTGATATAATCACATGAGTGAGGGATTACTTTGGCAAACCTTTGTCAAGCACTACAATACTGAGTTACATATTCAAATGGCACTTAAAGCTTTACTGTGCAAAAAAGAAGACTTACGTTAACCATGTCCAGAAGCGGCATCGACTTCTCTGGGCTCAAAGGCAGGCTCAAAAGTCCTTCTTGCTGTGAGGCGACAGTGCTACCCACTTAGCCACCGTGCCACCCCCCCCTATAAAATTGAATACCTATTGTACTATTTTAAATTCAAACTCGACTCAGTGATGATTAATAACACCCACACACCCACAGGACAAGACAGAACATCTGTCAAGTACAATAATAAATGAATAAAATAAATTATAAAATTATTATTAATAATAAAACTATTAAAAACATAATAATAACAATAATTGTAAACATGATTAATGGCTAATAAAATATGTATATTTTTATTATTATGAATAATATGAATACATTTATTTCTTTATTTGTAAAATAATTTTTAGAACATATCTAAAGACAAATAAAATAATAAAATGTTAAGATTGAAATAGAACTATACTCTATTTTTTATTTTAACACCTAATTAATTCAGATCTTTACACAAATTTTCATATATATCTTCAGTCTTATAATCTTAACTTTATATTGGTGAATTTATTTTTTTACGTTTCGTGATCTTCAGTATCATGTTAAGCCTTAACTGGCCCAGTTTCTTTACAAGTTTAAAAGACACTTTGACCAAAATATACAGCATGTATGATGCATAAGAGCTACGACAACAAAACAACAACACAGTTACTAGGTTTGGAATGTGTATCTAAAAGTAAACAGGCATGTATGGAACATAACATGCTTTCATGCTGTTCTTCAATGGTCAGAACCCCCACAGGACCACAACAGAGCAGGTATTATTTGGGTGGTGGATAATTCTCAGCACTACAGTGACACTGACATGGTGGTGGTGTGTTAGTGTGTGTTGTGCTGGTATGAGTCTATAAGACAGCAATGCTGATGGGGTTTTTAAACATCTCACTGTCACTGCTGGACTGAGAATAGTCCATAGTCAATAGTCCAAATATCCAGCCAACAGCGCCCTGTGGGCAGCGTCCTGTGACCACTGCTGAAGGTCTAGAAGATGACCAACTCAAACAGCAGCAGAAGATGAGCGATCGTCTCTGACTTTACATCTACAAGATGGACCAACAAGGTAGGAGTGTGTAATAGAGTGGACAGTGAGTGGACACGGTATTTAAAAACTCCAGCAGCGCCACCATTACACCACCACCATGTCATTGTCACTGCAGTGCTGAGAATGATCCACCACCTAAATAATACCTGCTCTGTGGTGGTCCTGACCATTGAAGAACAGGGTAAAAGCAGGTTAAAAAGATATGTAGAGAAACAGATGGACTACAGTCATCACAGTAATACAGTCAGTAATTGTAGAACTACAAAGTGCTCCTATATGGTAAGTGGAGCTGATAAAATGGACTGTGAATGTACAAACACGGAGGTGGTTTTAATGTTATGGCTGATCAGTGTATTTTGGGAAGACATGCACACAAACACATTCCACTCACTAGCTTTGCATAATGTTATGATCTGTTAGTGTTCCTATCAGTTGTTGATATGGCAGGAATGTTTAAGAATGGCAGAAATGATCCACCCCCCCCCCCATCCTGGTAGATTTCATCCCTTGAAAAATGCACAGTATTGGTCCTGATCTGTAGTAGTGGGAGAGTCCTGACCATTGAAGAACAGCATGAAAGGGGGCTAACAAAGCATGCAGAGAAACAGATGGACTACAGTCAGTAATTGTAGAACTATAACGTACTCCTATATGGTAAGTGAAGCTGATAAAGTGGACAGTCAGTGTAGAAACAAGGAGGGGGTTTTAATGTTATGGCTGATCTGTGGATATTGCAATTTTGGCATTGCCTTTATAGTTTTGTTGCTTTATTAAGACATGAAATATTCCATACTATGATTTTAATTAGAAAACATTAGCATAGGACCCTATAGGACGTCCAATAGCCAGATGTTTCAAAGGTGGATTTATAGGTTAATTTTATTACATCATCAACACTAGTAATACATAGCTTAAAATGACTCTCAGCTAAAGTAGCAGTTTCTGGCAAAACAAGGTACATTGTACAACTAAAATGACTCTTTTATTTTACGTGGGTGTTAGACAAAGGTCTTCCAGTCCTTTCTCAGAAAGTGAAAACATGTAAAACTTGTAGCACTCACAGACATGTAGCACTGGTATTCCTTTAAGCTGCCGTTATTCTAATACTGTAGAGAGTTACAGCAATAAACTAACTGCTTATGTAAATGATTCCTGCTGTCTGTGGCTGCAAGTCATAATTCACAAGTTGTGTTGAATTGGCACTTGTATTACTCTTGTACAAAACCCCACCCATGTGCGGTGTGTACTTCAGTATGTTGTATGGGAAAAAAGAATATTTCCTCAAAGATACTTGGCATGAAGTTCATGGTGCAGTTTCTTTTTAAAAAAATGCAACAGTTTTAGAAAAGTATAAAAATGCTCTTTATTATTTTGTATAACAACAAAACACATTGTGAAGCCTCTTGCTTTTTCCTCATGTCTTTTATTTTTGCAACGCAATTAATTGTCCTAGAGTTTTAGATTTTATTACAGTTTTAACAACTTTAATACATTTTATTTCATCTTAAAAAAAGACCAACACCAACTGGCTCTAAGTGAAAAGGTAATTGTCCACCTTTAGTCAGTAAGTCAATCATTTAACCAAGCTCATTGATAAGTAGCTTTAATTATACTAGACACATCCAGGTTTTATTACTGCAGCCATGATAAACGTAAACAAAAAATGTGAAGTGGGCTGAAAGGTCTCTGCAAGCAGCACACTAAGCCACAGTCAAAAGTAAAAGGATACAAAAAAGGTTATTAAAGTATATCAGTTTAAAAAGGCATACAAATCTATCGGCTTTGGGACTTATGTGAATCACAGTAAAAACAAGTTAATCTTTTCAGAAGTGCCCAGCCTATAAAAAGCATGTCAATTAAGAAATATCATGATAGCTTCTTATTGCATGAATTTGCATATTTTAAAATAAAATCAGTTGCCTTTTTCATGTATTTTTTTACATTGATTGATTTTTCTGCAACAATTACATGTTTATATTTTATCAGTTACTGAATGTTCTTCTCCCAAAATAGTTTTTTTGTCTTAATGCATATGTTTTTTATTTTTCATCTCAAAGACATTAAGTATGTAAATCAGAATAGAATGTACACACTGCAACAGTATTAAATAAGATAAACAAAAGTTGTTAAATACATGTACCTTCAGTATATAATCTATATTTATTATTATTATTGTTATTATTATGTCTACTATTAATTGAAAAATAAATTATTAAAATGTAAAAAATTCTACTGGGCACCAGTTTGCATGTTCTTTCAGTGTCAATCAGGTTAACTGGTTCGAAACACTCAGGACAGGTCACCAGACACACAGATACGGTAAAGAACATTTAAGATACGGTCAAGAACTCCACCTTGGAATCGAACCCAGGACCTTCTTACTGTGAAGCAGCAGTGCTACCCACCGAACCATCATGGCATTCAGATCAAGTTTAATTGCCAGCTAAACAATAGGACCGGGAGCTTGTCTGACAGCATTAGAAATTCATTTGACTCCCAAAAATTGGAGCTAATTAAACATACTAGTATAGTAATATGTGGATGCTGTTTCTGAACAGCGGATAAACACTAACCTAGTTATATTTCTACTAATTATTGTAATGGTTTAAATGACCTATTTGGAGATAGTTTTAAAAACATGTACTTCTGCCATCTCTGTGTCCATTGCATGTAATTGCATAGTTTAAAATAAAACCAGTTGCTGTTCGCACAAAATGTGAAGTATTACTATTTTTACATTGATTATTTTTGTAACACTAACATATTTAAATGTCAGTAGTTACTAAACGTTCTTGCTCCATCAATGTTTTGTTTCTAATAATATATCTGTTAATTCTTTCCTACTATATATTAATATGTATTAATACACAATCAAAGGACATCATGACCTTGGAAACCTTATGTTTAATAAAAAAAATGATACAATGTAATTTCCTACCTGTTAGTTTATTTGTTGTTTTAGTGCTACATTTGGTTCTCCATTTGTTTTAATTGGCATGACTATAAGATTACCCATTTTGAGATACCATACTACCCATTTTGAGACACAAATGATGATTTTTAATTGGCATCTAAACAACAGGACCAGGTGTTAAGAATTAATTTGACTCCAGAGATTAGGAGCTAATTAAACATAGCAGTACATTAGTACTAGTACTAGTAGTAGTGGTAGTAATAATAATAATGATGATAACATTAACCTAGTTATATGTCTACAGATTATTGTAATGGTTTAAAAGGACCCATTTGAAAATACTTTAAAAAACTTTGCTTCTGCCATCTCTGTGTCCAACTTAAACACAGCTCTTCATTTTCAGACAGAATTCTGAAGACCTGCTCCTCAGGTGGATGTATTTGGTGTGATGATGTTTGGTAAGTATTTGTACCCGGTGTACTACACGTTTAGTAGGGGGTTACAGCAGCGGTGTAATACGTCATTCCTGGAGCCACCACCCTGTATTGAGAAGGGACCAGGTGTTGCTTGGGTAACAGCATTAAGAATTAATTTGACTCCAGAGATCTGGAGCTAATTAAACATAGTACTACATTAGTACTACTACTAGTAGTAGTGGTTGTAATAATAATAATGATGATAACACTAACCTAGGTGTATTTGTACAGATTATTGTAATGGTTTAAAATGACCCATTTGGAGATACTTTTAAAAACTTTGCTTCTGCCATCTCTGTGTCCAACTTAAACACAGCTCTTCATTTTCAGGTGGATGTACTCAGTGTGAGGGTGTATGTATGTATTTATACCCGGTGTACTACACGTTCAGTAGGGGGTTACAGCAGCGGTGTAATACGTCGTTCCGGAGCCACCGCCCTGCATTGAAAAGGGAAAAGCTGTTCCTCCCTCCACACACGTTTGCTACATTTGGTTCTCCAGTTGTTTTAATTGGCATGACTATAACCTAGTTATAGGCCACATCGTTGTAATGGTTTAATTGAGATACCATACTACCCATTTGAGACACAAATTATGAGTTTTAATTGGCATCTAAACAATAGGACCAGGTGTTGCTTGGGTAACAGCATTAAGAATTTATTTGACTCCAGAGATCTGGAGCTAATTAAACATAGTAGTATATTAGTACTACTACTAGTGGTAGTGGTAGTAATATTAATAATGATGATAACACTAACCTAGTTATATGTCTACAGATTATTGTAATGGTTTAAAATGACCCATTTGGAGATACTTTTAAAAACTTTGCTTCTGCCATCTCTGTGTCCAACTTAAACACAGCTCTTCATTTTCAGGTGGATGTACTGAGAATGGGGGTGTATGATATGTATTTATACCCGGTGTACTAAACGTTCAGTAGGGGGTTACAGCAGCGGTGTAATACGCTGTTCCGGAGCCACCGCCCTGCATTGAGAAGGGAAAAGCTGTTCCTCCCTCCACACACACCCTCTGTAATCTAGCCGCCGAAGTTAACCATTTACCTTAATGCCCTGCGCCATTCTTTCTGGCTCTTAGCTTAGTGTTCAACATGTCCGCGGACGCTATTTTCTCCGCCGGCTTTCTGCTTTTGGTAAGTTTTATTTCTTTATTTATGTATTTTTCCCTGAAAATGTCTGCTTTCCTTTACCGTCTGTGTCCTGTTGCTTGCGGTACTGGCTATAATGTCCAGACATCCTGTTAACGCTAATTCTACCTGACGACGACCGATACTTGTTGCTGTCCTTTAAAAATAAACACAATGTGTAGAGTTTTGTCAGAACCTGTTTAGTAAACAATATTAAAGTATTTTAAAAGAATAATTCAATTGAAGAGAATATAAACTTACATTTTGGTCAGTTTAGGAATGTGGCGGCTCGCTAGCCACACAACAAAATTCCCTTCAAGTTTTTGTTAACTCTTACACTGCTGAATTTATCTTCACTTTTTGCTACTGGTTATGGTGGGATTTTAATGGTTTATTATGGTTTTTGAATGTTTCTGTTACAGTTTTCAGAATATCAATGGTTTGAACTCTTTAACAAGTGTTCATTTATCGTGTTTCCGTAACGGCTTGCTGTGGTATTTACCTTTAAATCCACACAGATCGATATCACAATGTAAATCGCTCCAGTTGTTTAACAAACGTTGTTTATTTAATAATTTTATACCTTTATAACTTTATACCACATCGTAAATTGTCAAAATGGTTTGTCAATTGTTCATTTGTTCATTTGTTCATTTCTGGCGTGTTTTAATGGTTTTGGTTGTAGTTAAAGCTGTACAGTGTACACAACAACATAGTGTTCTAATGGTTCGACAGGTTTTGTGTACTGGTGCTCTTATAATGGTTCAAAATATCAATTTAGTCAGTGGTCCTAATGGTTTAACAAATGTTTGTTTCTGGTACTGAATTGGGATTGTATGTGTGTGATAAGACAGCAATGGATCTTGGGAATTATACCATAGAGGTGTTAAACACATTACAGTATTATTATGGAATCTAATCAGTATTGTGTATGTTCTTGTTATATTGATCAGGTAAATGTTTGTGACAGACCTGAGTAAAACACTTAATTAAATATTTAATTAAAAGACAGTTCAATGAGCGGCAAGCAGAAGGAATCCTGAAATAGAATAATTGGACCCTAGAATACACAGTCAAACATCTGTTAAGATTCTATATACACATCTCCAATGAATACCACAAATCCATAGGCACAAAATACACCTAAACTTCATATATCCATATCACCATATTTTCTGTATATGTACAAAGTAGTAAATTATATAGCAAGGTTTTGCCTGGTGTCTAATTTTCAAAAATCTAACCATGTCTTATTTATAATTTTCTATGAATGAACTCTCCTGTTTTGCAATGCTTTGTCATTTGTCATACATAGCTTTTATATTAAGCAGATTGAAAATCCGAATAATTTACCTACAGTGGATATAAAAAGTGTACATGTACACCTATACATTTACATATAAAGGACTAGAGCTTTTCCCGGATGCTCAGGCATTATCCAGTTGCCTGTTTAAAACCATGTTTACACTGTACTATTTCAGTGGTCCAGTATAGTGTATCAAGGTAATGATCTGATGAGATTATTTTAATACATCTTTGATATGTTACACTGTGCGACACTGTGCGTACTTAGTGTTACATACATACTACACTCAGATTATCGTGTAAAACAGACCTGTACATTTACTGTCATGTCATTAAACCTAAAAACACATTGGCATAATTAGGGTACGGAAGTTTGAACCCAAAAAGTCAATTTTTCAAATTGAACATGCGGTAGAAAGAGAATCTTTTAATGTAATCCAGTGCAATGCCATTATTAAAAAGGGTGTGGCTAACCTTTGTACAGTGAATATAAAATGTCTACACACCCCTGTTACAATGCCAGGTTTTTGTATTGTAGATGAATCCGTTCACAACGTTTACACCTTTAAACTAATATCCTGCTGAAGCACCTTTTGATTTTATGATGGCATTCATTCTTTTTCTGTAGGAGTCTATCAGCGTGGTGTATCTTGGCAGTCTTTGCCCACTCTTCCTTGCATATGTGCTTCAAATCTGTCAGATTGTGAGGGCATCTCCTGTGCACACCCCTCTTCAGGTCACCCCACTGATTTTCAATTGGATTTAAGTCTGGGCTCTAGCTGGGCTACTTAAAAACTTTGATACTCTTCTGGTAAAGCCATTTTTTTGTTGATTTAAATGTATACTTTGGGTTATTGTCATGCTGAAAGGTGAAATTCCTCCTGAAATTTTTTAGGTTTTGTGCCAGGTTTTGTGCCAAAAATGGTTCATAATTCCCTCCCTCATGACTAAAGCCTCAATTCCAGTCAAATAAAGTCAGACCCTAAGCATAAAGCTCCCACCACCATGCTTCACTGTGTGCATGGTGTACATTTGCTGATATGCAATGTTTTTGTGCCAAACATACCTCATGGAATTATGTTTAAAAAATTCAACGTGCTTTTGGTCGACTCGATATAGGTTTTTGTGAAATGTAGCAAGGCTTGGATGTTTTTCTTTGTAAGAAAAGGCTTCCATCCTGCCACCGTACCCCACAGCCCAGAATAGAAGACACTTTTGTCACATGTAGTACACAACCAGTACTTGCCAGGAATTCTTGCAGCTCTTTTAATGTTGCTCTAGGCCTCTTGGCAGCCTTCCAGACTAGTTGTCTTCTTGTCTTTTAAATTAAATTTGGAGGGACGTCCTGTTCTTTGTAACGTCACTGTTGTTCTTTATTTTTTATATGGAGTTCCATGGTATATGTAATGCCTCAATTATTTCGTACTCTTCTCCTGACATGTTCCTTTCAACAATGAGAACTCTTAAATACTTTGTAAGCTCCTTGTGAATCGTGGCTTTTGCTGTAAAATCGGGCAAATCCTACTAGAACGACTGAACATTATATGGGGTTAACCAAAGTCACTTTATTTGATGGCAGGTGTCAATGACTACTATTTGAAAGTGAATGGTTAATTCTGATTCTGATTGATTATCTTGGTCAGGGTTCCATTAGGAACACTGGACATTACATTTTCAGCATTTCGCAGACACTTTTATCCAAAGCGACTTACAGTACTGTGACTGTATATTGTCTAAGCAATTGAGGGTTAAGGGCCTTGCTCAAGGGCCCAACAGTGACAGACTGGTAGTGGTGGGGCTTGAATGCCACAAAACCCTGGTACTTTAACAGGGGGTGTATATCCACTTTATATAGCGGTATAAATAGTAACATACAATCTTAGTTAGTACTTACTGATAATCAGACAGCATATTTTGCCCTAGAGATCAGCCTTTTTAAGGTGTGAATGAGAAAAATGTGCATATATTACCTCCAAATATTAATGTTAAATTGCATCTAACACTTTTTGCTATTTCTCCCCAGCAGCTTCCCAAACACCCAAGGAATCTATAGCACATTCAGTTTAAACAAATGGGACACTTATCATAATGAGTTAAAATTTTGAATGAAACCAATTGTGTTGACTTTGTATCATTTGTACAATGAGTACTCGGTGGGTAGCACTGTGTGGAGTTTTCATGTTCTCCCCGTGTCTGCATGGGTTTCCTTTGGAATCTCCGGTTTCCTCCCACAGTCCAAAAACGGGCAAGTGAAATGAATTGGTGGTACAAAATTGTCCATGACTGTGTTTGACATTAAGACTTGAACTGATTCCTGAGTAACTGGTAACTACTTGTCCTGTCATGAATGTAATCAAAGAGTGGAAAAACATGACGTTAAAATACTAAACAATAAATTTTTAAGATGATTTACTTCACCTGTCTGAACATCACTGACAGCCTTTTTTTAGCAACCTTGCTAGAAACCAGTTTATTAATTACTGAAGGTGAATGCATAGTTTTGACCTGTTATAGGCCTTGCAACTAAAGTAAACAATAATGAATAGTAGTATATATTGCCAGATTTGAAGGTTGCATTAAACACGCAGTACACGCAGATGCCTTTATATACTTAATAAATACAGAGGTTTGATCGGTGGCTTGCAAACAAGAGGAGGCTTGTAAACATTTCATTCACACAAGTGAAAACAGGTCAACAGTCGTAACAGTCGCTTTGTTGATGACTGTTATAACAATCTCTTGGTAGCACACATGTTAATGTACAATGGACATTTTAAACAATACTTATCTAAAAAAAATCAATAAATAAAAACTGAAAAAAAGTTGCTCCTTAAAGTCTACTATTTTGAGATACAATCTAATACAGTGAAATGAACTTTTGAACAATGTAAATACTAGTTACCTTATATCAAACAGACATATTTAAGGGGTACCTAAAAAAAAGTGAAAAATTTTCACATATACAAATAATTTGAGTGGTTTTTCCATTTTGTAATATTACTTTGTATTTTTGTTTGGCTAAGTAATATTCAATATCCACTCAATATTTAACACTATTAGCTTCCCAAATGTTGATTACTTACAGGGGTTGGACAAAATAACTGAAACACCTGGTTTTAGACCACAATAATTTATTAGTATGGTGTAGGGCCTCCTTTTGCGGCCAATACAGCGTCAATTCGTCTTGGAAATGACATATACAAGTCCTGCACAGTGGTCAGAGGGATTTTAAGCCATTCTTCTTGCAGGATGGTGGCCAGGTCACTACGTGATGCTGGTGGAGGAAAACGTTTCCTGACTCGCTTCTCCAAAACACCCCAAAGTGGCTCAATAATATTTAGATCTGGTGACTGTGCAGGCCATGGGAGATGTTCAACTTCACTTTCATGTTCATCAAACCAATCTTTCACCAGTCTTGCTGTGTGTATTGGTGCATTGTCATCCTGATACATGGCACCACCATTGGATGCACATGGTCCTCCAGAATGGTTCGGTAGTCCTTGGCAGTGACGCGCCCATCTAGCACAAGTATTGGGCCAAGGGAATGCCATGATATGGCAGCCCAAACCATCACTGATCCACCCCCATGCTTCACTCTGGGCATGCAACAGTCTGGGTGGTACGCTTCTTTGGGGCTTCTCCACACCGTAACTCTCCCGGATGTGGGGAAAACAGTAAAGGTGGACTCATCAGAGAACAATACACAGGGCTCTAGACTAACTTTTTGCACTGGTTGCACTGGTGCGCCTAACTTTTTTTCTTAGGTGCACCAGCACAAAAGTTAGGTGCACCCAAATTTTCGACTGCATCGCATTTAACACCGCAGTTTTACAGGTTCACTTTTTTTTTTTTTTTTTTTTTTTTTTTAAATCACTGTCCATACAGGCAATATTGACTTGTAATTAACTAACAATCTGGTCAACATGGCCTTGTCTGATGATCTGTTTGCTACTGCCTGCCGCTGAAAGGCAGTGGGGAGAGGGGACACTTGGACAGTGCATTTATCGCCGCATGTAATGTGTTTTATAGATGCCTTTGGTTTTTTCAGCCTTTCAATTCAAAATGTATTAGAACCAGTCACAAATACACTATTGCCGGCCATGGTCTTCCCATGCTCTTTACAGTTAATTATAGTATAATATTCTAATTATAGCAATTATTTTTTATAAAATAATAGAGTAAATGTGTATGTATGTGTGTATATCTATTTATGTGTGTGTGTATATTTAAAATTATATGTATATATATGTGTGGGTTTGTGTGTGTGTGTGTGTGTGTGTGTGTGTATGGGGCTCTAGAGTGTTAGAGTGTAATCTTAAATGCAGTGCATTATATTATCTGCTTTACTGAATCTTTTACACAGATTTCCAAAATCGCTTGCAGTGCACTCACTGTGTATTTTGACTACATGTATTCTAATATATTATGGTCTTTTAGTTATTTTTATATTTTATTAACGAAAATATTGTGTTTTTACTTTTACTCGCTAGCATTAGCCACTTGCTACTAGAGGGTCGGCTCACCTAGCCGCTGTCCGGTGGGGATGCTGCGGGTCTTTTGCTGTGCGGTGGTGGAGGTGTGGGAATAAAGGCACACGACAGGGTCGAGTCACTTTAACTGTTTAGTCAGGACTTCGGTGAGCGTTACAACACTTTAGACTGCCTAGCTCCAGAACCTGAACTTCCATTCTGGGGACATCCGGCAAGTCTCATATACAAAACTAAACTAACTGCAGAACATCCGAACGCACATGTAGAAACCTGGTGCTGCATTCTGATTGGCTGAGCTGAATGTTGCTTACATATCGCCGCTACAATATTGTCCCGCCCTTCACCATCTCTGATTGGTTTAGACCATGTTATTGGCCTAATGTGTGTCTTGTTTTTTTTTTTCCTTCGGAAGCCTGGTTGCACCGGTGCGACCTGAGATTTTTTTTTAGTCGCACCATTGACAAATTAGGTCGCATGTGCGATTAAATTGGTCGCACTCTAGAGCCCTGATACATGTTTCACATTGTCCACAGCCCAAGATTTGCGCTCCTTGCACCATTGAAACCGACGTTTGGCATTGGCACGAGTGACCAAAGGTTTGGCTATAGCAGCCCGGCCGTGTATATCGACCCTGTGGAGCTCCCGACGGACAGTTCTGGTGGAAACAGGAGAGTTGAGGTGCACATTTAATTCTGCCGTGATTTGGGCAGCCGTGGTTTTATGTTTTTTGGATACAATCCGGGTTAGCACCAGAACATCCCTTTCAGACAGCTTCCTCTTGCGTCCACAGTTAATCCTGTTGGATGTGGTTTGTCCTTCTTGGTGGTATGCTGACATTACCCTGGATACCGTGGCTCTTGATACATCACAAAGACTTGCTGTCTTGGTCACAGATGCACCAGCAAGACGTGCACCAACAATTTGTCCTCTTTTGAACTCTGGTATGTCACCCATAATGTTGTGTGCATTGCAATATTTTGAGCAAAACTGTGCTCTTACCCTGCTAATTGAACCTTCACACTCTGCTCTTACTGGTGCAATGTGCAATTAATGAAGATTGGCCACCAGACTGGTCCAATTTAGCCATGAAACCTCCCACACTAAAATGACAGGTGTTTCAGTTATTTTGTCCAACCCCTGTATGAGATGTTAATTTGCTGTAAATGTTATGCACAAAAACATTTAAAAATAAAAACAAAAAACTATTTGTTGGTTTATCCTGAATAATTTGTAGAAAATTCTATTATTCTATTATTCGCATATCGCATAGGTCAGAGCGGAGGGTCAGCAATTGTACAGCGCCTCTGGAGCAGGGTTAAGGGTCCTGCTTAAGGGCCCAACACTGGCAGCATGGCAGAGCTGGGATTCAAACTCTCACCCTTTTGATTGACTTCTTTTATAATACTATAGTATCTATTAAAAAGTAAAGTTGTCCAATGGCATTGCACAGTTTAAAATCCAACAGGAGGATGTCAAAGGACACAAAACTCATAATGTACTGCAACTTGGTTCTACAAAATATTAGCAGTTAGCACCTAGCAGTTGATTAGATTAAATTTTAATTGCTTAAATTGTAATTAGATTAAAATGATTAGATTATGTCGAATGTTCCATTTGAAGAATGGGCTTTTTTTAAACCAATAAATGGCTCCAATTTCCTTTCATTTATGCATAACATTGACCCAATTATGCCAATGTATTGTTGGGATGGATGACATGGTGGTAAATAAACAAGTCTGTTGTTAAACAATAATATGTGTGTAATCTGTATGAGATTTATTAAAATAATCTCATTGGATCATTAACTTTATACACTATATTGGACCACTGAAATCACAGTCTGACATGGCTTAAACAGGCATTAAACAGGATTGGATAATGTTTGGGTATTCAGAAAAGGTCTAGTCCTTTACATGTAAGTACACCCCTCAGTCAACCAATCATTCACGAATATAAAACTGAGGACTCGCATATGAAGATAAATAAAACAAAAATGAAACAAAAACTATGACTAAATAAATAAATAAAAAACGTCAGTGTTCCTGCCATGAATGTAACCAATGTGTTAACATGGCGTTAAACAATAAAATAAACAAACAAAACAAACAAACATGTAAGTACAGGTGGAGGCTTACACTTCACAAGTAGCTAAATAAAATAGTTTACAACAGTCCTAATTAAACAGCTTTGAAATGATTTGAATACACTTGCAAGTGCTTTGCTGTAATGTGCATGTGTGTACAGAATCTGTGATCAATCTGTGAAAATATTTTTTAAATGTTTTGCATGTGAACATGTTTATCGACTTGTATAGACCCCTCAAATATTATTTTATTAGTTTCGCATATTTGGGAATTTTCTCGCAGATCCAAATTGCTTGCTATGGTTTTAATGTAGGTGTCCCTTGCTGAATATTGTCATGCAGGAGAAAAAATGAGAAAACTTAAAAATAATCCTTCCCCATAATATCTAATAAACAAGCTGCAGCCTCTCTGTAAACAGTCTGTAAAAACCCTGTTTTCTAGCGAATTTTTGCTTCTACTGACATGTCTTTCCACACATTAGTACTTAAGAGATGTATATACAGGGGTTGGACAAAATAACTGAAACACCTGGTTTTAGACCACAATAATTTATTAGTATGGTGTAGGGCCTCCTTTTGCGGCCAATACAGCGTCAGTTCGTCTTGGAAATGACATATACAAGTCCTGCACAGTGGTCAGAGGGATTTTAAGCCATTCTTCTTGCAGGATAGTGGCCAGGTCACTACGTGATGCTGGTGGAGGAAAACGTTTCCTGACTCGCTTCTCCAAAACACCCCAAAGTGGCTCAATAATATTTAGATCTGGTGACTGTGCAGGCCATGGGAGATGTTCAACTTCACTTTCATGTTCATCAAACCAATCTTTCACCAGTCTTGCTGTGTGTATTGGTGCATTGTCATCCTGATACACGGCACCGCCATTGGATGCACATGGTCCTCCAGAATGGTTCGGTAGTCCTTGGCAGTGACGCGCCCATCTAGCACAAGTATTGGGCCAAGGGAATGCCATGATATGGCAGCCCAAACCATCACTGATCCACCCCCATGCTTCACTCTGGGCATGCAACAGTCTGGGTGGTACGCTTCTTTGGGGCTTCTCCACACCGTAACTCTCCCGGATGTGGGGAAAACAGTAAAGGTGGACTCATCAGAGAACAATACATGTTTCACATTGTCCACAGCCCAAGATTTGCGCTCCTTGCACCATTGAAACCGACGTTTGGCATTGGCACGAGTGACCAAAGGTTTGGCTATAGCAGCCCGGCCGTGTATATTGACCCTGTGGAGCTCCCGACGGACAGTTCTGGTGGAAACAGGAGAGTTGAGGTGCACATTTAATTCTGCCGTGATTTGGGCAGCCGTGGTTTTATGTTTTTTGGATACAATCCGGGTTAGCACCCGAACATCCCTTTCAGACAGCTTCCTCTTGCACACTTTGGTTCTAACAGGTTTCAGCAGATTTGTGTTCTTCGACTTGTTTACTACAACTTGAGAAATGAAATGTTTACTATGGAAGCACTTCTGTAAGTCGCTCTGGATAAGAGCGTCTGCTAAATGCAGAAAATGTAGATGTAAAGTCAGAGACGATCGCTCATCTATTGCTGCTGTTTGAGATGGTCATCTTCTAGACCTTCATCAGAGGTCACAGGACACTGCCCACAGGGCGTTGTTGGCTGGATTGTTTTGGTAGGTGGTAGGGCTGGGCGATTTTGCAAAAAAAAAAAAAAAATCTCAATTATTTTTTAATTATTACCGATTCTCGATTACGATTTAGATTTTTTTTGTTATTGTATAATGCAATTGAAAAAAGACTCAAATTTTTTTTTTTTTTTTTTTTTTTTTTTACATTTTAATTTAAAAGACGCAGAAGTGCAAAAATATTAACAGCACCACCGATAATTATCCTTTCAAGGAACTCAAACTTTTATAACAATAACTGACATTACAAAAAAATTAACAATAATTAAAACAAAATATAAATCTTAATTAGCTATATCCTTTATAAGAATAACTCACAAACAACTCACTTTAAATAAAGTGCTGCATAACCTCCTTACATTAAGAAAAGTGCAAAACCACACAAGTTCTTTACAGGTTTCTTAAAAGGAACACGAGCCTGTTTAATGTTTCCACCACTGAAGTAAATCTGTATCAGTATCTACACTGGGGGGCATCAAGTAATCACTCAGCTCAGCTTTGATTTTGTCCTCTTGTGATTGGGGGGTGGATGGAGGTCTTAAGATCTGCTTCTAACAATATAGACTACAATTCCCATGCTCTCACAGACTGTCACGTGATTATCACATGTCCCCGGTCAGCCAATCCTGATCGCGTTCATCGGCTCCGGAGTTTTGATTCAGTTCAGCTGTGTTCAATTCAGTGAATCTTAATTAAACTCCTCTGTTCGTGTGTCTCATTTTTCCGATTGTGTTTGCGCTCCTTTTTACTGAATCTAACCGTTACCGTGTATGACACTTGTTGTCTTCCATTTACTGTTTTAGTTTAATTATTTTAATTAAAATTAAAAGTATGTAAACAATCGCGATTGTCACATTTCTAACATTGGGTGAAAACGTTCATTCGAATTAACCGAATTAATTGTGAAAATCACCCAGCCCTAGTTGGTGGACTATTCTCAGTCCAGCAGTGACAGTGAGGTGTTTAAAAACTCCATCAGCGCTGCTGTGTCTGATCCACTCATACCAGCACAACACACACTAACACACCACCACCATGTCAGTGTCACTGCAGTGCTGAGAATCATCCACCACCCAAATAATACCTGCTCTGTAGTGGTCCTGATCTCTTTAAATACCATGTTCCAAAACCATGGGCATTAAATTGAAGGTACCTACTTCACTTTTGTGTTGTAACAGCTTTATTCCAGTTCAGTCAAAAGAATATTTGTGATGTTAGGCACTGATGTTGGACAAGAAGGCCTGGTTTTGCAATCGGCATTCCAATCTTAAGTGTTCAATAAAGTTGAGGTCAGGGCTCTGAGTAGGCCTCTGGCCATGTATCTCGACACCAAATCTGTTTAACCATGTCTTTAGACACAGCCACTTACATGCTAATATTTGAAAGGCCACAAATTTGGAAGCATAAAATGTGTTTTATCTAATTGATTTTTCAATTACATTTATTTCAGCCATTAATTGACCAAGTTTTCTACACATTCTTATATTCATGTTTTAAAGAAATGAGACTACCCTGTATTAGCAATCTGCCCTGAATAGTGTGGCCAATAAGTGAACAAAACATCAATAAAAATGTTTATACATGTTCATCTAATGCTTCATCTGGGTCGTTTACTTGTTAAATTGCACTATGAGGCGGTCCTAGCAATCCTATGGCAATTAAGTTAGCAATCGCTTAGTCAAAGTGTCCAAGATGTCGAAGTGTAAAGCAGCTAAAAACACTACTCGGGTAACTGAATTCGGAAAACTCCCAACCTATTATGAACCTATTCAACCTACAGAAAGGGTGTGTCAAAACATGGATGATAATTTTCATCTTCAAGACTGTCGCTGATTGTTCTAGGTTTACATTCAGCCTTTAAGGTAGGCTGTGCTGTGTATTGTAGCTACCAATTCATGAGTGTTATTTAACAACTGATGTGAAATGTGGCACTTTTCTTTAAAAATCTGGGATTTTTAATAAAGGAGGTCTGTGAAATTAAGTACATTTTCTTGTGAATTTAGTAGGGCCCTAAGTATAGTGCACCAGTCTGTCTCTGCATTACACATTAGGGAGGAAATCTACGTCAACACAGAGAGGACTGGGAAACCATGTTTCTGTGTGTCACACTGCTAGCCTCGGTGTGCTCCTATGTGCCACACCCCTCTTCTCTGTGTGCACACTCACTCCCCTGCCATGCCTCACAGGTGATTGGCTCCCTGAGCTAATCAGCCCCAGCTGCTCCTCATCAAGGAGCATTTATAAGGAGAGCTGGGGCAATGGGCAGGTTGGAGACTATTTCATTGTAACTCTGTTTGCTCTGGTGACTGTTTGCTCCTTGCTCCTTGCTCCTTGCTCCTTGCTCCTTGCTCCTTGCTCCTTGCTCCTTGCTCCTTGCTCCTTGCTCCTTGCTCCTTGCTCCTTGCCGTTTCATCCGGTCTGTTTAGTCCTGTTAGTCTGTTTAGTCCTGTTTAGTCTTTGTTTAGCCTGTCCGTTAGCCCTGTTAGTCTGTTTAGTCTGTTTAGTCCTGTTTAGTCTTGTTTAGCCTGTTTAGCCTGTCCGTTAGCCTGTTTAGTCCTGTTTAGTCTTTGTTTAGCCTGTCCGTTAGCCCTGTTAGTCTGTTTAGTCTGTTTAGTCCTGTTTAGTCTTTGTTTAGCCTGTCCGTTAGCCTGTTTAGTCTGTTTAGCCTGTTTAGTCTTGTTTAGCCTGTTTAGTCTTGGTTTAGCCTGTTCGTTAGCCTGTTTAGTCTGTGTAGCCTGTTTAGTCTTGGTTTAGCCCGTCCATTAGCCTTTTGTTTGTTTAACCTCCATGTGTTAGCTCTGTGTTATCTTGTCTTGGTGTGCCTGTCTTTTGTTTATTAATAAATATAGTTTAGTTTATTACATCTCTGCGTGTGTGTCCGCCCCTCCTGTCCGTCTAGCCCACATAACCGTTACACTGTGTGGCACCTACTTCACCAGCTGTGCCACTTCCGCAGCCCCCCCCCCCACACGTTAAGTTTTAATGAATCATAAATTTTACATGACTTTAAAAATTTACAAATGGATTAATTTGGCTGTACTCAGTCTAATGCTGCACCAAAGAACTTATTTAGGAACACAGATTTTTTTATGCTGCATAATAGAATAAATGGTTGTATGTTGTGTGTGGTTTAAATGTCATATTTTATCGTGAACTTGGAGTGTATCTTATTTTTACCTCCTATTTAGCATATAGTCCACTACCACCCACCACTGGGATCCAGGGTTAGAACCCCAGCACTGTTATTGTCCAATCAGGCGTTTACATACAGATGTGATTGGTTAGGTCTGAGGGAAGAACGCCTCATAAGTTACCGTTCTGTCCGGGGGGTGTTACTGCATTACTCCCAATGATTCCAGACGAAAATGGACCCAGCATGACCCTAACCAGGATAAAGCAATAGTATAACAAAAATGAAATGAGTTTATCAATTCTTCAGAACTTGAGTCATAAGTATAGCATTCGAATGTCTTTACAGAAATAGTTTGGATAAGATGCAAGTGGTGTTTCATGGACACTGATAGATGCATTCCAGCACAGTCATCACATTTCACATAAAACCCGAAAGAACTAGTTTAACAACAAAAGATGGAAAGTACCTCCCTTTATTACAATACCTGCTCTCTTAAGTCATGCACCTTAATTATTCTAACCTCAAACCAGTTGCTTTTTGACTAGCCTTGATTTTAACATAATAGAGTCACAGCTTGTTTTGTGCTAAATAAGCTCTGTGTCATTATAATGAGCAACCAACACACCCATTGTTATGAGCTGGATGCAGAATCGTTCTACCAGTTATACACGCATAGTTTGCAGATGCACAGTGGGATTAAGGCTAAATACAAGTCTTTGCAGGATGTGAGCCAAAACTGAACCTAGCGCTTCTGTCTTTCAGCTGCTGTGTTATTCTGGAGAGTCGTGTGTCCAGAAACATGTCCAAGCCCAGGTTCCTGAGAAGATGCTGCCTGGTTATGTTGTCTGTAAAGGTAAACTTTTACTCAAATAAAAAAAGCTCTTTGTTTAAATATTCAGGCCTATAGCCAGTATTTATTCTGGGCTGATTTGGGGCAGGGCATCAACAGTGCAGGCTTGTGTAAACACTGATACAGTTCGTCTAAAGCCCAGGCTCGAATACGCAACCCTTTAACGACATGTAGAATGTGTGGGAAAGAAGAACCTCTTTATCATTCTCAGTACTGTTGACTTCATTGATGCATTGTGTATTTTCCCAATGCACCTTTACTTTGATCAGCTGTTTGCATAAAACCTTCCAATTAAAGTAGTGTTTGCATACAAATTGAACAGTTATGTAAGTTGTAGTTACTTGTGTTGAATGTCCTTTCCACAGATCTATTAATAAGTCATCTTGTTCAATCAAAGACTGAAGAAAACATAAATGTCTTAGTGTTTCATCTTTTTGTGTTAGGAAAAACCCTTAGAAATACCTCTGGATTGTGAGTATAAAAGTTTTATTCTTGTCTGCAGAGAAGAGATCACACAAACAGAGTCTTACACAGAGGCTCAGTGTGTGCGATAACGATAATTATAACAAACATCTTTTTATACTTTTTGGTGACCTTATAAGGCAGTGGGAGAGTCCACTGTTAAAAAAAGAGTTATAGATTTCTTAGCTAGAATACAGGAACTGGTCTAAACCAGCTAGAACTGGGTTTTGGAGGTCATACAAAGCAAGTGATGCGTACACCTTGTTAACATTCTATTGTAGCCGTATTATTGGAATATGACTACTGGCAAAAATGTCCTAAGCGTATCTACATTTTCTACGTAATAATTGATTATGTATTAATGCTTCTAGTGTAAATTAACATTTTTCTGTAACACTCATCTGGGGTCTGTACCCTAGCTCACTTAAAATATCTGTAAATTTAGTTGGACTGGTGTACTCAGAGGGGAAACTGTGCATATAAGGAAAGTGCGCTGGGCCAGGCTGACCCATGAACGAATTAAAAGTGCTAGTATGAAATCGCCCTTAGAATGGTCTATTCTAACAATATTATCAAATGCAGATGTTACAAGGATGATTTTATAACCATTTTCTGTTGGTGTTTCCATAAATTAAATATTTTAGTCATGAATTTTGTAAAGCATATGTTATTATTGCATAGTATACTGTAAAAATGCATATCTATGTTCAGTTATTTGATTTGTACATTTCATTCTCTTTCCACAGTGGATCTGGCTCTTTGTGGGGTCAGACATCTTCATTTGACCTCCACTGATCCTGATTTTACCATACAGAGAGATGGTACTGTCTCTACTGCCCAAGTCACAACTGTACCAGGCAGCGGCAAATATTTCTGGATAAAAGTGCGGGATGAAGAACATCAAAGGTGGAAAGTACACGTCAAGCTGTCCTCCACTGATCCCAAGAGTCAGGTATAACTACAGAATTAGTAAGATGTTTATTTCTTGCCAGTAGTTGGGCATTAATTAACAAAAATGATTTGGTCTGATTTCTATTTCTATCTTAGACATCCAGCAATGTAGTTCACAAACGCTTCAAGAGAAGGTGGAGTCCTCCGCCTTTCAATATCGTTGAGAATGACGTTGGACCATTTCCCAAGGATGTAGAAGTGGTAAGAGCCTCTGTTGTGTGTTATTATTCTTTATAAACTTGGAGCAGTAGGAGCTATCAAAGACATTGACCAGTGTCTGAAACTTGGAACCATATTCTTTTTCTTTCTGCTGCTCTTGCATTTAGGAGTAGCCACAGTGGATTGCTCTCGTCCTGATACCTAAATAGTTTTTAAGATGCTCTTCCTGACACAACCCTCCTTATTTAATCTGGGCTTGGTACTGGCACTTTGCAGTGGCCAGGCTGTTGGCTATCACTTTTGTACACTGGAGTCTACAAGAAGAGCTGTTCTGAAAAAATTCAGAGCAATGATAGGGATGGCAGTGTCTCTAATTTCTCTCTTTACTACACCATTTCTTTCATTTATTGGCTACTAAAAAACTTCCGTCTGTAGCAGTGTTGTTTATTTGCAATTTCTCAGTTACTCTTATTTTTTTTTATACCTTCAACTAAAACCTATTTCTGTTGCTATGTTTCTATTTTCATTCCAGATTGCATCAGACTCTAATGTAAATTACACAGTTTATTATACAATCGATGGCCCTGGGATTACCGAACCCCCTATACGTCTGCTCACAGTGGAAAAGGAGACCGGCTTGGTGAAAATTCACGGACCTGTTGATCGTGAAATGTACCCAAACTTTACTGTGAGTTCTTCATTTAGAGACTTGTATGACAATATGGGCTGTAAATAGTGGATTTAAATAGTTGTATTAGGAAAAATCTATATTTTAATCATAGCCCCATGTACTCTGCAGACGTTCCCAATTGATTTAGTGAGTTAGTTCAGAATGTGTAAAGAACCGAAACCAAAGTTTGTACATTTATAGCACCCCAGACCAAATCACTCACCTACAATTCTTCTTCCTCAGTTCAGGGCCCATGCCATGGACAGGTTCACCAATAAGGAAAGAGACAAATTCCTGCCAGTCACTGTGATTGTGTTGGATGTAAATGACAACGCTCCCGAGTTTGTGAAAAACTCACTGTTTTTTTCAGTGCAGGAACACTGCAACCCAGGTAAGAAACAAACAAAATACAGTACTCTGCTACCAGCCCAACACACACACACCTGACCATCAAAGCTAATATTCTACCTTAAAGGCAGCAGTTTCTCAACAGTAACCAGGCATTTGGGGTGATTTTTGAGTCAGATAAGGAAACACAGTGTACTCGGGTGGCGAAGCGGTCATCACCTCTGAGATTTGGAGCTGTGTTATCGGCCAGCTGGGCATCTACACAGACATGATTGGCTATGTTTAAGGGAGTGGGGGAGGCCAAATTCTTTTTAATGGATCCCTGCCTCAACCATAATAATATATATATATATATATATATATATATACATACACACACACACAACGATCAGCCATAACATTAAAACCACCTCCTTGTTTCTACACTCACTGTCCATTTTATCAGCTCCACTTACCATATAGAAGCACTTTGTAGTTCTATAATTACTGACTGTAGTCCATCTGTTTCTCTGCATGCTTTTTTAGCCCTCTTTTTATGTTGTTTTTCAATGGTCAGGACTCTCCCAGGACCACTACAGAGTAGTTATTATTTGGGTGGTGGATCATTCTCAGCACTGAAGTGACACTGACATGGCAGTGGTGTGTTAGTGTATGTTGTGCTGTATGAGTGGATCAGACACCTCACTGTCACTGCTGGACTGAGAATAGTCCGCCATCCAAAAATATCCAGCCAACAGCGCCCCGTGGGCAGCGTCCTGTGACCACTGATGAAGGTCTAGAAGATGACCAACTCAAACAGCAGCAATAGATGAGCGATCGTCTCTGACTTTGCATCTACAAGGTGGACCAACTAGGTAGAATTGTCTAATAGAGTGGACAGTGAGTGGACACAGTATTTAAAAACTCCAGCAGTGCTGCTGTGTCTGATCCACTCATACCAGCACAACACACACTAACACACCACCACCATGTCAGTGTCACTGCACTGCTGAGAATGATCCACCTAAATGGATATGTATATATGTATATTGTATGTGAAGATTGATTGTGGGGGGTATTGGGCTGAATACTGTATAATAATGATTCATGTACAGTTTAATAATGAATAACTTTTTCTGTTTAATTCATGTCTAGGCACTAGTATAGGAAGAGTGAATGCAACAGATAAGGATGACCCCACCACAGATCACGCCAAGCTCAAATTCTCGCTCAAAAATGGCACGGACCTCTTTAAAATTGACCCATATAGTGGAATTATTTCTGCACTCACGGACACATTGGACAGAGAGGTATTTCCTGGCTTTGAATGCTCTAACCGCTCATACTTTGGTTGTTGAGAGGATGGGATTTGCAAAGAATCAGTAACAGTAAAACTCAAAACAGTAAAATCCTCTGAGGCCGTTCAGGATGGTGTAGCCAAACAGGAACTGCTAAGGCAGACGTTCAATTTGTGATCAACATCTGTAATGAATTGGGACTTTACTTTGAGTATTTGTTACAGTAGGAGTCACTAAATATACATTTTCTTATTTAGCACATGTAAAAAGGCCTTCAAAATGCACTGCTATCAATAAATATATTAGTATATGTATGAGAGAGAATAGTGGTAGCAGCATTATCCAAAGATAATGTCTATAAATATTGCCCAATGATCTTCAAAAATGAAATATTACATTTTGCTCAGCTTGTTTACATCTACTCTGTATCCACCCTTACACCTTGCTCAGTGCAAAGTGCAAACCTTAGTGTGTAAATCTTGCAGAAATGTTCTTGGATTACCTTGAAGGGTGGCATGAGTGGCCTTAATAGAGACATCTAGCTGTCAAAGCCATTCATTTAATGGGTAAAATATGTCACATGTCAGGATATTTAAACTCCGCATATGCCCAGCTAGCCCACAGGGCAGCAGGTATAAAATGTAAAGACGTATTTGCAAAAGGTGTGTTTCCTCCACTGTAAATTAGACAACTTTTGTAAATTAGCAGCAGAGTCTGATGAGATGTTTCAGGTTTATTTAAGTAGTTTTTGCATTTTCCATTTGCACAGAGGTAGCAGGCACGAAATTACTTTCATAATTAATATTTTAATAAATATAACACAATTTCTGATCTGCAAATGTCTCAGTACATCAACTAATGTTTAGGTTGAAGCATCTTTATATTTGGTATGTTTACATAAATGTTTTTAACAGTCACATTAAAATGATTACAATTGTCTTGTTTGTCCCGCTCTCCCAGACTCAAGAAAACATTTACGTTACAATAGAGGTCAGGGACATGGGTGGTGAACCTAATGGTCTTTTTAACACAGCAGTGGCTGTTGTGTCCCTGACTGACATCAACGATAATGCACCTACCTTTACAGAAACATTGGTAAGTTGTATTATTGATTAGCTTTTTAATCAATCTGATGTTTATCCTCAAATCATTTAGACAAATTAGTCTGCCCCAAAAAGTGCTTTTTGTTGTTTTGTTTTATTGATTGTTATATATGATATATAATTTTAGGTAATTATCTTTAAAGCCCTAATACATTTTACTACCCCAAATCAGATAAAGTTGGAACAGTATTAAAAATGCAAAAAACAAAATCCTTTCTTTACTTTGACTTGCATTCTCTCGAATTCTGTTGAAAAGTTTTTTTATGGTCTTGTGGATACTGCTTTTGTTCCAAATCATGATTACAATCGCCAATTACATGATTACTGTTTCTTATTTTATTTTTTTTAACCTTATTACTAGCTCTTAAGGGCAGCACGGTGGCTAAGTGGGTAGCACTGTCGCCTCACAGCAAGAAGGTCTTGGGTTTGATCCCCAGGTGGGACTGTTCATGCCCTTTCTGTGTGGAGTTTGCATATTCTCCCCGTGTCTGCGTGGGTTTCCTCCGGGTGCTCCGGTTTCCTCCCACAGTCCAAAGACATGCAAGTGAGATGAATTGGAAATACTAAATTGTCCATGACTGTGTTCGATATAACCTTGTGAACTGATGAACCTTGTGTAATGAGTAACTACCGATCCTGTCATGAATGTGACCAAAGTGTAAAACATGACGTTAAAATCCTAATAAACAAACAAACAAACCCTTAATTGCCCCCATCATCACTTTTTTGGAATTTGTTGTAGGCCTGAAATAGAATTGATGTATATTAACAGATAAGATGAAGTTGACTGAACAAAAACATATCTTGGCTTCATATTGTTTTGCAATGAAATAAGTCAATGTAAGAAACAGCATTTTTTAAATTTGTGTAAATTGTGTAAATCTGTACATTCTTTTAATTTTCTCGTAATCCCTTTTGTATTTTTGTTAGTGTGTATAACTGCTGTTCTGAGTGTTTTTAAGGTTAAATAAGCTGCCTCACACTCCGATTTCATGTAACCTGCATAAAACTGTATAAAAAGTTGGCAATTCAAAAACTAGGCTAATACAACTATGAGAGTTAACCAACTATGACCGTAACCAAATAAAGTCTGGTGCGATGTACAACCCATGTGTTTACCAGGGGATGAAATCGACTTAATGACGTAATATTTTAACAATACTTTAAGCTTTGAGCTACCTCTGCCCAAAGCTGTTAACAACACGTTGAAATACAGTAAGGGGAAACCTGTATTCAACCACTTCTGTTTTTGGTTACGTGAATAGAAATGAATGAAGTTCCAGAAATGAATGCTGCTCATAAAAAAGTGTTTTCATTGGGACATAATTGAGATAAAAATTGTTATTGGTTAAAATACTTATTAAGGAAAAAAGATGCATATTTCAGCAAGACAACAACCTACAACAGCTAAACATACTGGCTTACAAAACAGGTGAAGGTGCCTAGCCAATCTGACTTGAATCCCATCAAAATTTTGGAAGAACTTTCAAATCCCCTCATAATCTTTGAGAATTAAGGACTTTTTATTTAATTGTGTGCCCACACAATTCACTGGCAACAGCTAATGCTTAGATTACTGTGGGGCAAATGTCATTCAGATGAGTGTGGCGTTCTCCACTCGACTTTGTTAAGTATCCTGCAATAGCTTTATCTGGCGCCTCTTGGCAAGGCGTGACCCTCTTCACGTTTTCAGTTTACAACCCGCAATAATAGTGAGAGAGCTAAAGGCAAGAGTTCTTCTTTTGCCACACCTTTTACACTAAGCTCTCTCTGGGTGTGCTCCAGTATCTGCCCAGTATGTGTGCCAGTTAAGCTGCATAGGCATGCTCTCTATTCATTTAATAGACAGCTACGCATAAATAAGGCACACCCGATGTCACGGACTACAGTAACGACATTTCCTTAACAATTTTATGGACTCCGAGAGCCAAACTGATTTAGGGTAAAGGGTCAGTTACATGTTTAGTGCTTATATTTTTGACCATACAACACTGATGGGTTAAAAATGCAGATTTTTCTTCACATAGTTGGCTCTTTAATAAGAATAGTGCAGTTATTGTATAGCTGTCTGTTTTGAAGTGCAGTAATCTGTTTGAGATTTTAAATTCAAAAGGATGCTTTAAATTTGCTTTAAAGGATGTTTAGAAAAAGACCAGTTTATATACATGCTGCAATACAGGCTTTTCCAGTTCAAACACTTAAGTGCCCTAAACTCATCCATACGTTCTGAACAAAAGGCCTCCACCCAGTACGCATAGTTAAGGGGCTTTTAACCTCATCTGTCTGCCATCACTGCTTACGGGCAGTCTGTTCATCTGTTTTATGTGTTTTTGCAACAGTACAAAGGCAAGGTGATGGAAAACAAGGCTGACGTACTGGTCCTCAGGGTCCCTGTTCAAGATAAGGACTTGAAGAACACCCCAAACTGGAAAGCAGTGTATGAAATCACAAAGGGAAACGAGACCGGCAACTTCTTGATCAAGACGGATCCAGTCACCAATGAAGGGCTGCTCTATGTCATGAAGGTAGGAAAATAAGGGGCAGGTAATTATTTTTATACCTCCTATAAAATATGTCTATCAAACAAAAAGGCATTAAGGGTATGTCTTATAACCTAGTGAGCTGTGCAGTTGTAGCCTAGCAGTTAAGGTGTTGGACTAGTAATCAGAAAGTCAGCGGTTCAAGCCCCACAACTGCAAGGCTGCCACTGTTGGACCCTTGATCAAGGCCCTTAACCCTCAATTGCTTAGACATTATACAGTCACAGTACTGTAAGTCGCTTTGCATAAAAGCCGTTGTAAATGTCTTACTACCCACTGCCTATTTAGGCAGCTGCTTAAGTAGAAAGCATTTAAACTGACATTAAACTTTAGAAGGCAGATTCTCTCAGACATAGCCAGTCATGTCTGTGTAGACACCAAATGGCTGATAGCACTGCTAAGATTCGAAAATGGACAATGGGCTAGAATAACAGACTGCTGCAAAACCCGAGCGCCTAATAATAATAATAATAATAATAAATACAATATTAGACAGTAAAAATTGGTTCTAAATTTCCTGGTGGTTCCTGGACCCTCCACAACCCCGACAAGGATAAAGCGGTTGATGAAAATTAAATAAATATGAAATAAGCCTAAGTAAACAAGGTATATTACCAGCAATATGGAAATGATGGCTGTGTTATGCATTTCTATAGTAAATATAAACTGCTAAATGAAACTAGGGTTGCCAAGTAACTATGTATTATTGTGGGGATCAGCGTAATTTTGTAAAAGCTTTGGTTGGTTGGGCTAATATTTGGCAACCCTAGGTTTAAATTAAAAAGCAATTATTTTAGGTTGCCAAGACAGGGCAAAACTGTTGAATGTTTACATAACATTTATAGAACAATTCAATCATTTTTTTGGGCTCATATTTAGTTCAGTTTCTTGCAGAATCATCTTAATCCCCATCTATTACGAAATACAGAATAATAATATGGGAACACTGGTGTTTACGGTAAACAGAGTCTGAGCTCACAGGTTTTATTCCTGCGTGTTTGGACAGAGACATCCTGCATCACTGTGAAACTTGAGTCTCAGCCCACACATTACAATCATAATAGTATTTGAAAGAAAGTGGTCCTATTTGGTTATTTGTGATCGTAGATTCCCCCCCCCCTCTCCAAATCTAGTTGTTTCCAATCCCCCATTGCAATTACTACTCTGCAAGTTGAACCAACCCCACAATGGTCGACTCGAGGATGGCCGCAGACTAGCACCTTTGCACTAGCACTGTTATGTGTTTCCACCTTGTGCAGGTCTGTGGTCAGGACCCCCACAGACCACCACAGAGTAGGTATTATTTAGGTAGTGAATCATTCTCAGCACTGCAGTGACACTGACATGGTGGTGGTGTGTTAGTGTGTGTTGTGCTGGTATGAGTGGGTCAGACACAGCAGCGCTGCTGGAGTTTTTAAACACCTCACTGTCACTGGGTTTGGGGCGCGTCTGACTGAAATTAAGCGCGGAACCAATGTTCTAACGTCGGATTTCTTTTCACGGTGGACGATAAACAAACCGTGTTTTCAGGTGTGTTCGGATTCATTCTGACAGAGAGTCTAGATCGGGGAGTCCAATACAGCTATCGCTCAGTACACGCTGGGATAGTTCCTCATTCAAACAGATCAGCGGGACTGACATGAAACGTGGCCACTGTTTGTTTAATTTGCGGTTTGTTACCATGACTACGCCTCAGTCCGCATAAAGCAGCGCTGATCTGGTGGAGAAATTGTAACCTACAACCCCTGGCAAAAATTATGGAATCACCACTCTTGGAAGATGTTCTTTCAATTGTTTAATTTTGTAGAAAAAAAATAAATCACAGACATGCCACAAAACTATCATTTCTCAAACTGTCAACCCTCTGGCATTAAGAAACAATAAAAAAAGAAACAAATATAATAGTTGTGGTCAGTCACAATTGCTTTTTTTTTTAGATCAAGTAGAGGAAAAAAATATGGAATCACTCAAATCTGAGGAAAAAATTATGGAATCATTAGAAAACACTGCACCATTATTACTTTGTTGCACCACCTCTGGCTTTTATAATGGTTTAAACTCTCTGAGGCATGGAGTTAACTAATGACAAACAGTATTCTTCATCAATCTGCCTTCAACTGTCTCTTGCTGTTGCCAGATCAGCTTTGCAGGTTGGAACCTTGTCATTGACCATTTTCTTCAATTTCCACCAGAGATTTTCAAATGGATTGAGATCCGGACTATTTGCAGGCCATGCCATTGACATTATATGTTTTCTTGAAGGAAAGTTTTCACGTCCTTTGCCCTATGGCAAGATGCATTATCATCTTGAAAAATGAAGTCATCATCACCAAACATCCTTTCAACTGATGGAATAAGAAAAGCGTCCAAAATTTCAATGTGGACTTTGGCATTTATTGAAGACCATCTCCCCTGTGCCTTTACCCGACATGCAGGCCCATATCATCAACAACTGTGGAAATTAACATGTTTTCTTTAGGCAGTTATCTTCATAAATTTCATTGGACAGACACCAAACAAAAGTTCCAGCATCATCACCTTGCCCAATGCAGATTCGCGATTCATCACTGAAGATCACTTTTATCCAGTCACCCACAGTCCACGATTGCTTTTCGTTAGCCTACTTTAACCTTGTTCTTTTCTTTTTAGGTGTTAATGATGGCTTTTGTTTGGCTTTTCTGTATGTAAATCCCATTTCTTTTAGGTGATTTCTTACAGTTCAGTCACAGACATTGACTCCACTTTCCGGCCACTTGTTTCTCATTTGTTTTGTTGTGCATTTTCTGTTTTCAAGACATATTGCTTTAAGTTTTCTATCTTGATGCTTTGATGTCTTACTTGGTCTACCAGTATGCTTCCCTTTTACAACCTTCCCATTTTGTTTGTACTTGGTCCAGATTTTAAACACAGCTTACTGGGAACAACCAACATCTTTTGCGACATTCCACAATGATTTATCTTCTTGAAGGAGTTTTATAATCCTCTCATTTGTTTCAACTGACATATCTTGTGTTGGAACCATGATTCATGACAATCTGCTTTGTGCAACAGCTCTCCGAGGTGTGAGCACTCTTTTTAAACTGAAGAATAATTAGCTAATCTAATCTGCTGCAGATGTTTTGTTTTTAAACTGCAAATTACAGAGTGATTCCATAATTTTTTCCTCAGATTTGAGTGATTCCATATTTTTTTCCTCTACTTGATCTAAAAAAAGCAATTGTGACTGACCACAACTATTATATTTGTTTCTTTTTTTTATTGTTTCTTAATGCCAGAAGGTTGACATTTTGAAAAATGATAGTTTTGTGGCATGTCTGTGATTTATTTTTTTTCTACAAAATTAAACAATTGACAGAACATCTTCCAAGAGTGGTGATTCCATAATTTTTGCCAGGGGTTGTACAATCTGACATTCATATGAAGTTGAGGGCCTCTGCTGGACAATTTGGAACTTCCACATGATTGACAGCTGTTTTGGCTCAACCTACATGTGTGAATCAGCCTTTTCCCTAAATATGGGTCCATCCTTACTGATGAACACCTGAAAAACTGCTTGAGCATCAGCAGTGACAGATTTTCATCTTCCAAAGGGGGGCGTGACAGAAAAAGTTTGGGAACCACTGGTCTAGAAGATGACCAACTCAAACGGCAGCAATAGATGAGCGATCGTCTCTGACTTTACATCTACAAGGTGGACCAACTAGATAGGAGTGTCTAATAGAGGGGACAGCGCTGCTGTGTCTGATCCACTCATACCAGCACAACACACACTAACACACCACCACCATGTCATTGTCACTGCAGTGCTGAGCATGATTCACCACCTAAATAATACCTGCTCTGTAGTGGTACTGTGGGGGTCCTGACCATTGAAGAACAGGGTGAAAGCAGGCTAAAACAGTATGTAGAGAAACAGATGGAATACAGTCAGTAATTGTAGAACTACAAAGTGCTTCTATATGGTAAGTGGAGCTGATAAAAAAGACAGTGAGTGTAGAAACAAGGAGGTGGTTTAAATGTTATGGCTGATCAGTGTATACAGATGTACAGTCAGAGTGCCTGGTCAACCATTGTATGGCGCCCTTGGAGTTGAGAGGGTTAAGGACCTCAAGGCCACAAAAGTGGCTGCATGGCAGAGCCAGGATTTGAACCCAGACCTTCTGATTGATAGCCCGAAGCTTGACCTACTAGGCTACCACTGTCCTGACATTATATAAGCAAAAACTCTACTTGCAGTTACACAACATAGACCAAACGTTAAACATTGCTGCTTCAGTAGCATAATTTAATGCTATTAAATGGCTTGAAAATGCAAAAAGAAAACTGTCCCCAGTAAAAATTCTACAAAACTTTGACCTGACAGTTTGTCCATTCTTTTTTCTCTATAGCCTCTGGATTATGAAAAGCAGAAGGTTGTGAACCTGGAGGTTATGGCACGTAATGAGAATCCTCTTGTTAAAACTACCCCAGTCTGGAACAAAACACCAGTGGAGATCACCGTGGAAAACGAGGACGAAGGACCAGAATTCTCTCCATCCGTACTTCACCTCAAAGTCAAAGAGAACATCCCTAACGGAACTACGATCGGAACCTACTCGGCCTTAGATCCGGAGACCAGTAGCAGCAAGGGCATAAAGTAAGAGCATTTGTGTGGTGTATAGTAATTGTGATTTTCACTGTTGGGACATAGTTCGTTCTGTCACTGAGGGTCACTATTTAAAGGAAACCATTTAAAGAGCTTTTTTTTCTTGCAGATATTATAAGATAACTGACCCAGGCTCCTGGATCAATGTGATGGAGAGCACTGGCGAGCTGAAAACGGCGAAAACCATCGACAGGGAATCTCCTCTGGTCTACAATAACACATACAACATTACTGTGAAAGCCGTGGATGAAAGTGAGTACAAGGATAAAAGATTTTAATTCAACTGTAGATGTTTTGCACTTATTTTGAATTGGTATAGGGTGACTTTTCAAGACACATTTATGGTCCTGGTGATTTGAGTACTCCTGGTGTGATTGGTTTATGTTCTAGTTTAACTGGGCCATTCCACTGAATGGGTGCCATTTGTGTGTAGTAGTATCACACGTACTTAACTGCTCAGAATGTATATTGGTCAATCTCAGCCAACTTTGTTTAATTTTTACAATGTTTCTCAGTGGAAGATGGTTGTATATGATTAACAGGACTAAAAGTTAAAGGACTGAGTTTTTAACATAGAATTAGTAAATACAGTACATGAAATATAGCAGCACGGAGTTTATTTTAAAGGCATGAGAACACTGGGCACATGATTTATCAAAAAATGTATTTTTTAAATAAACAAATAACAACTTGGAGTAGGGAACAGGAATGCACGTTGAGATGAATCTTCTCAGTCAGTTATTATCAGACATACAGGGGGGAAAAAAAGAACTAACTTTTGGTCTTCCCGTGGCTTTCAGTAGATACACTCACTCACTGTGCTTAACCAATTAGTGTCGCAGGGGGTGCTGGAGCCTATCACAGCTTTTCAATGGGTGCAAGGCACACAGTAACAACCTGGACGGGGCACCAGTCCATCACAGGGCAGACACACGTACACACACCCATTCACCCATAGGGCAATTCAGTGTCTCCAATTAACCTGACTGCATGTTTTGGACTGTGGGAGGAGACCGGAAACCGGAGCTCCCGGTGGAAACCCACAGAGACACGGGGAGAACATGCAAACTCCGCACAGAAAGGACCCGGACCGCCCTGCCCGGGGATCGAACCCAGGACCTTCTTGCTTTGAGGCGACTGTGCTACTCACTTAGCCTCTGTGCCGCCCCTCAGTAGATACAGAAAACCTGGGGATATGACAAACATGTATTTTAACCATATTGTTATGAATTACTTATAAAATATGATTATTTTAAACATAGATGGAATATGGAGTCACCAAACAATGCAAGAAATTTTTTTTACTGTTGTACTATTATATTTCATTGTAAAGTGTAGTGTTTGAGAGTAGGGACATGGAGAAAATACTATTATATTATATTATTATGGAGTTTTTATGAATTTTAAATTATATATCCTAAATTTGCAATTAGATCAATGTGCAGGACACCTTTCTCAATTTAAAAAAATCCTTTTAAAGTAATTTTTATGTACATTTGTACATATAATGTCCTTGGGGCTGAAATGGCACCAATTTGGCGGAATGGCCCAACTACTTAGACTAAAGGTGTTTAAAAGGGTGTGTCTGGTTTTACGTACTTTTAAGGCTTGGCACTATTCACCACCTTGTCCTTCCCTATAATAAATTGCCCCAGCTTGTATAAGACCCTGATGTGTTTTTTTTTCTGGTAAAAGACAATTCCACATCTATTTATTCAGCAGTGTTATAGTCCCCATGTTCTTACAGGATGGCACGCTGAGTGGGAGTTACTGCAAACATGTTGAAGCACCAAGAAATTTATCCTGACAAGGATATACTGGCCAAAAATACAATTATGTCAAAAGCTACAAATGGTTAGTGGTGAGTTGTACGGAGGACCACTGCTAGGACGCATTCACATCAGAAGAGGCAAAACTGCATTTGCACTGGCTGTGCCATTGTTTCCTGTGGAGTTTGGCACTTGTCGCAGCACTTCCCTAAGCGGCATCTGATTCATCTGATTGAACTTTAATCCAGTTTGCCACTGACCTTTTCAAAGCACCTCCAATGAGACACCTGTTTGATATGACATTGTAAAAGTGATGCAGGCAGTATGAAGAACGCTTAATGTGAACAAAGTGAAGCGTGACTTATTGTACTAAACAACAGAGGAATATAATTAGTGGAGAGAACTTATGATCAGTAATAATTAAGAGAAGTTTAGTGTTCCTTTGTCGTTCTTTTAGTACATTAAACCACGTTAAGCTTTTTTTAACCAGAATTTTAGACTTTCTCAGAAAAGCTGATTCTCTCAATCTCTCAGAACCCTGAGTTATAACACAAGTTTAAAAGTAAGGAAAATACAGCCTAACACAGATACATGTGGATGCTTTTAGAGTTGATTTGCCTGTTATTCCAAACAAATGCAGATTTGTCTCATATTCGCACTTTGATGGCGTTTTACCGTACCGCTCTCGGTGAGTGAAGCGCAAAACACTTCATGTGAATACCTCCTTACTCTAGCTCAAGTTACATTCCGCCCTATCAGTCAGGTGCTCTCAGTCTTAGCTCTAAATGTTTGCCTAAGATATGCAAATTGAGTTGCCTAATTTGGATATGCCCAGTCCTTCACCCAGCCAGTGGTGCATTCTTACAGCCAGAACAAGCAGAGACTGTTGAGCAGCAACATTACCAGCTCAAATGATTTAATAACAGCAGTGTTTTTAGTTATCTCATGTCAGTTCTGCATTTTGACATTCTGCTGTAATAAAGCTTTCAAAAAGGAATGTTTTGTTTGGTTCAGAATTCCACAAAGTTGAATCAGTTCATCTGGACACAAGTTTGTTGTAGAGATACGTTTCGTCACTCAATCCGAATGACTTCTTCAATCAACAAACTTGTGTCCAGATGAACTGATTCAACTTTGTGGATTTGTGTACCTGGATTATTGAGCATGCATCAACAGGTTTGGTTCAGAATGTTTCTGGTTCTATTGCATTACAGTTAGGTGGTGATCATAGAGCTTTTAAGCTGCAGTCTGAGTCTTATGTAGGCAGCGCAACAAAGTCTGGATTATTTTAAGCATGAATACCCTTGATTGGCCAAGAGACTGTTTAAATAGTATGCTTCCTAAACAAATACATTATAAAAAAAAAACTGTCAGTCACTAAATAATAGATGTTTAAGAGATGTTGGGAGTGGAATATACACTTACTCACTTTCTTAACCGCTTATCCAATTAGGGTCGCAGGGGGTGCTGGAGCCTATCCCAGCTTTTCAATCGGCTCAAGGCACACAGTAACACCCTGGACAGGGCGCCAGTCCATCGCAGGGCAGACACACATACACATAGATGCACCCATTCACCTATAGGGCAATTCAGTGTCTCCAATTAACCTGACTGCATGCTTTTTGACTGTGGGAGGAAACCAGAGCTCCCGGAGGAAACCCACGCAGACATAGGGAGAACATGCAAACTCCACACAGAAAGAACCCGGACCGCCCCGCCTAGGGATCGAACCCAGGACCCTCTTGCTGTGAGGCGACAGTGTTACCCACCGAGCCACCGTGCCACCCGTGAAATACAGGCTTTTTTTTTTAACTGGCCATGATCTGGACTGCACTATAGAGGTCAGAGTGATAAACCGTCCACAAATAAATATGTAAATTCTTAAAGTATGAACAGAGTTGTACAGAATGCACACAATAATATTAAATGTGTGCACATGGGTCAAAAACACTATTTAATCAGCAAGCTGAAGTGCTGTGTTTCAATTCGTACACAAAATAATATACAGTGCGCTTCAATATAACACACTGTTAAGTACATAAGATGATATTTGGAACACATTTCTCTGTGTGCATAATAATTCTGGGAGTTTCATGGTAATATGTTACTTGCATGTGATGCCCCATTATCCACTTTATTACCGTCGCCTCACAGCAAAAAGGTCCTGAGTTCGATTCCCAGGTGTAGCTGTTTGGGTTCTTTCTGTGTGGGGGCGGCACGGTGGCTCAGTGGGTAGCGCTGTCGCCTCACAGCAAGAAGGTCCAGGGTTTGATCCCCAGGTGGGGCAGTCCGGGTCCTTTCTGTGTGGAGTTTGCATGCAAAATTGTCCATGACTGTGTTTGATATAACCTTGTGAACTGATGAACCTTGTGTAATGAGTAACTACCGTTCCTGTCATAACTGTAACCAAACATGACGTTAAAATCCTAATAAACAAACAAACAAACTTTCTGTGTGGAGATTGCATGTTCTCCCTGTGAATCTGTGGGTTTCCTCCCACAGTCCAAAAACATGCAGTCAGGTTAAAACATGCAAGTGAGGTGAACTGGAGATACGATATTGTTTATGACTGTGTTTAACATTAAGAACTTGAACTGAACTATCTGTCCTGTCATGAATGTAACCAAAGTGTGTAAAACATGACGTTAAAGTCTTAATAAATGAATACATTTTGACTAGCAACTTGCTGAAGTTTGCAGAGGGATTTGAGGGGGAGATATAGGTGAATCTAAAACTGCTAAATGGTCCTAAATTCTCCTAATAACCGAAGCCCTGCAATGGATTGGTTTCCTGTCCAATTCCTACCTTGAATAGTGTTTTGCAGTGAAACTGACCTGCCACGGCCCTATACAGCAGTTGATGAATATGAAAAAAAACAACTGTTGTTACATGTTTTAAGTAACAGAGCAGGTGCCAGAAGTTTGATGGCACTCCCATGTCCTTCTCTGAGCTGTCATTTTAGTCTCCGAGGCACTTTAACAAATGACGCGAGATAAATGCTGAACGCTGGCTTGCATTTTTTTGTTAGTACAGGATGTGCATTCAGACAGGTGTGAGAAGCAGCAGTACATATGTGGTGACACAGCCCTACATCATCATGCGTCATCTGTCTTACAGACTTGAATAGACTCAGTTGAGCCAGGCCCGTTTCTGTTCGTCAGAGTCAAATGGCTGAAATTGAGATTCATTTCATTGCTAGTCTTTCTAGTTTTAATGTTCATGTAGGTGTTAATAAAACATTGACAAACACCACAAACCTAATGCCACATTCTGTGTGGAGTTTGCATGTTCTCCCTGTGTCTGCATGGGTTTTCTTTAGGTGCTCCGGTTTCCTCTCACAGTCCGAAAACATGTTGAATTGGAGATATAAAATTGTCCATAACTGTGTTTAACATTAATCTTGTGAACTGATGAATCCTGTGTAACCAGTAACTACCATTTCTGTAATGAATGTAACCAATATGTGCAAAACATGACATCAATGTCTTAATAAATAAATATATAAATAAACCTAATGCCACCCTGTTTTTTTTTATAGCTCAGAAGACTGGTACTGGTACAGTGTTTATCCTGATTGAAGATGTGAACGACAACGAACCAAAGATTGTGAATCCAGACAAGGTCCTGTGCCTCAAAGACAATGCATGGGGCTCCACGTTACTCGAGGCTGTCGACTATGACCAGCCGCCGTACTCGGGACCCTTTACGTTTGCACTGGGCAAAGAGGCTGAAGGGACCTGGAAGCTCAAAAGAGCCACAGGTACGTTATTGGACATAACAGAATTTTGATAAACGTACTAAGATATCAAATGAAACCGCCCAAAAAACCGGTGTTGATGTTTTACTGATGTAAAATTATGTTTTTATTATTTTATAGATACTTCAGCAGTACTGGAGCAGACTGTGGACTTGGCCAACGACATTTACAAGGTCCCAGTGCAAGTAAAGGACCTTCAGGGTTCAGGAGAAGTACAGATTGTAACTGTAAGGGTGTGTGAGTGTGTCAGGAATGGGGAGTGTAAAGCTCAAAGTGTTTCCAGAAAACTGGGACCCGGGGGAATCCTTGCTTTGCTCCTGGCCCCGCTGCTGCTTCTGCTTTTGTGTAAGTGCCCTCTAGTGGTCATGTTTTGTATTACAAAGACTTTTACACAAGCAAATGACTGACGTTGTTTTGATTCAGACAGTATGGCACAGGTCTTTATGTCTCTCATTGAAGATTATTGCAGCATTTGTGTAGCTTGGTTTCTCTTTCTGTGCAGCTCCTGCCATATTTACACACTGTAGCTTTTCATAACTGAACATATACAGTTAAAGTCTGTGTGCGGTGTTTTTAAGCAAGGTAATGTATTAGTTTAAGCGGAAGGTCAGGTTTGCACTTTGTTCGATGCAAGGGCAAGCACATATTGTTGCAAACCAAATCATACACAGCAAAACATCATACACAGTTTTCTGCTTGCCATACCACTGACCGGCAAGCTCAGTCACTCACTCTGTCTTAACCGCTATCCAAATAGGGTCGTGGGTTGCAGGAGCCTATCCCAGCTTTTCAATGGGCACAAGGCACACAGTAACACCCTGGATGGGGGCACCAGTCCATCACAGGGCAGACACACATTCACACACCCATTCACCTTTAGGGCAATTCAGTGTCTCCAATTAACATGACTGCATGTTCTTGGACTGTGGGAGGAAACCGGCGCTCCCGGAGAAAACCCACACAGAAACAGGAAGAGCATGCAAACTCTGCACAGAAAGGACCCGGACCACCCCGCCTGGGGATCGAACCCAGGACCTTGTACCAGCAAGCTTGAAAACAATTTAAACAGCCCTACCAAATTCACGGCAAAATATGATTCATTTTGCGGACCTCGTTTTTGTTTCATTAATCTAAGGGCAAATTAAATCCTACTGATGAGCTTTAAAGCCACATAAAGCCAAATCCAGGATGAGGACCCTAAGTTTTACAGCATAGCACCTACAGGAGGTGAAAGGCATAAACAATGTTTGAAAACTCTGTTATAAAAAAAGATTACAATTAATAAATAAACTCCAGCTTGTGAGCACATACTATATAATCAAGTATGAACTTGCTTTATGATACACTATAAATATTGAGACACCCCTTCTAATTTTTACATTCATGTCTTTTAGCCACAACAATTGCTAAAAGGTATAATCAATTAATTATAGCAGCAGTTTAGGAAAGACCCTGTGCACAAACAAGGTCTATAAAGGTCTATAAAGGAAAAGCTTAATTTAAAGAATTAAAGAGGCTTGCACAGAGCTCTGACATCAGCCCCACTGAACAGCTTTGGAATGAATTGGAACATCAACTGAGGCTTTCTTGACTAACATCTGTGTCCAGCTGTACAAAAGTCTTTTGATTAAACGGAAATTCTCACAGACATACCTGAAAGTATTGTGAGAAGCCTTTTTAAAAGAGTTTCTGCTGCTCTAGCTGAAATGATCACATAGAGGTCACTCGATTTTAATACAAATTGTTTTAAAATAGGTGTCCGAATACTTTTGACCATCACTAAAAGTTTTTAGCCAGTCAGGGTTTAGAGATAACAAGGCACAGATACAAGAATGTAGAATGTCTCTCCAACTCGATATTTAATATTTGCTTTAAATATTTGTAAGATTTTCCAGTTTCCAGCTAGCAAATACTAGCACATAATAAAGCACTATCTTCATACTAGTCATTAAATACTGTTTTTTTTTTTTATGTGGACAGGCCTGCTGTGTGTCTTTGCATGCACTACAAAAAGAGAGAAAATGGCCTTTGCTTTAGACGATGCTGATGGTTCGCTGTTCAAATCGAACTCAGAGGCTCCAGGGGAGGAAGCGGTAAGCATTTTAAACCCCACTTTTTTCCAGGTGTTGGTGTAACAGTGTAACAAACATTTCATTCGGCATACAGATACTCAGGCTCATTCAAACCTGTTTGACAGTGTCTTATTACTTAGATTAGCACGGTCATGTCACAGCAAGACGGTCCTGAGTTCGATTCCCAGGTGGAGCGGGCTAAGTACTTTCTGTGTAGTTTGCATGTTCTCCCTGAGTCTGCGTGGGTTTCCTCCGGTAGCTCCGGTTTCCTTCCACAGTCTCAAGACATGCAAGTGAGGTGAACTGAGGATAAAAAAATTGTCCATGACTGTGTTTAACATTAAAAACTTGAACTAAATAATCTTGACACATAGAAGCAGTTGAAGCATGTGGAACCCATGTACTTTGCCTTTTTGTAAGCAAATATTATAAAGTGTAATCTAAGATGTTATTGTTTTTTACATTACTATTTATTGCATACCCACAACAGAAGGCGCCTTTTATTATCCCTGCAAGCGGACTAGATACGATGGACAGCTTGAAAGGCGGCTATCTGGAGCATCAGAACTCATTTAGCACGGCCGGAGGAGGAGGAGGAGGAGGAATAGGAGGCTTTGGGCAGCACACCATTCAAAGAGACAGCATGTATCAGACCAACATGCAGAGCCATATGATCAATACGCTTAACTCCGGACAGTATGGCACAGGCGTTTACGGAGGCACCATCAACAAGTTTACTTCTGATATGTCCACCATTGACAGGTGGACAACCACCGGGATGCATCTACAGGAGGTAAGTCCAACTGGTTACTTTGTTGCTTACTATGGTGGCTATTATAGATGCAAATAATTTGAGGGTGTAACTGCTTATGCTTCTGTTTTTTGCTGAAATTTTAGACCTAAATTTAACAATTTTGCAGCCTGTGTGTCTTTCAGGTCCGTGTACCTTTGGTCATTCAATTTGATTTGAATTCAGCATTTCCTGTCTCTTCTACCGGAAGTAAACATGCAAGCGTGTGCACGTGCTGACATGTATATATTTGTTCTATAAAGACCAGGAAAGTCAAGCAGGAGTTTTGAGAAGAAAGAAAAAATTATGACACCACATCCCCTGTTCTGATCTTTTATATTAGTATATTTGATGTGCATATACACTGATCAGCCATAACATTAAAACCACCTCCTTGTTTCTACACTCACTGTCCATTTTATCAGCTCCACTTACCATATAGAAGCACTTTGTAGTTCTACAATTACTGACTGTAGTCCATCTGTTTCTCTCCATGCTTTGTTTGCCCCCTTTCATGCTGTTCTTCAATGGTCAGGACTCCCACAGAACCACTACTGAGTAGGTATTATTAGGTGGGGGATCATTCTCAGCACTGCAGTGCAGATGGAGTTTTTAAACACCTCACTGTCACTGCTGGACTGAGAATAGTCCACCAACCAAATACATCCAGCCAATAGCGCCCTGTGTTTGATCTGCTGTGTCTGATGCACTCATACCAGCACAACACACACTAACACACCACCACCATGTCATTGTCACTGCAGTGCTGAGAATGATCCACCACCCCAATAATACCTGCTCTGTAACAGGGGCAAAGCAAGTTAAAAAAAGTATGTAGAGAAGCAGATGAACTACAGTCAGTAATTGTAGAACTACAAAGTGCTCCTATATGGTAAGTGGAGCTGATAAAATGGACAGTGAGTGTAGAAACAAGAAGGTGATTTTATTGAGGCCCTTAACCCTCAATTGCTCAGATAATATACTGTCACAGTACTGTAATTTGCTTTGGATATAAAGCGTCCACTAAATACTGAAAATGTAGATGTAAAATGTCTGTGTGGGTTTCCTCCGGGAACTCCGGTTTCCTTCCACAGTCCAAAGACATGCACATGAGGTGAATTAGACACTAAATTGTCCATGACTGTGTTTGATATAACCTTGTGAATTGATTAACCTTGTGTAACAAGTAACTACAGTTTATGTTGTGAATGTAACCGAAGGGTGTAAAACATGTACGATTCATTATACCTGTATTACAAAATAAAAGACCTACACAGTAAAAAAAAAAAAAAAAACTATATATATAAATATATTATGAATAAATAAATGTCAATTTTAATATAACAAACGTAGTTGGTACCTAGTGATGTGCTATATTAATCTACAGTCTTTAATATTTTAAGTTTTTTTTTTTTTTTACAGTGTATGATTTATTACTGTACCCATACTGTAAGGTTTTTTCTTTAATATAGCACGTTTAACGAATGACCAGAAGTACACGGACCCTTTTGCTTTTTCTGAACAATCTGTCCTCCTAACGTCCCACTAAGGCTTTCATCTCATTTCTTTTCTCTATGGCAGAGAATGATAAACCTTCACCAGAAGCCAAGGGAACGGTACGCCGACGATATCCTGAAGCCTTACGGGGTCGAGGGCACGGGCTCTCCCGCAGGGTCTGTCGGGTGCTGTAGTATCCTAGAAGAACAGAACACACTGGACTTCCTCGATTCGCTCGGACCCAAATTCAAAACCCTGGCCGATGTGTGCACGAGCAAAATGGACGGGAACAGGCTGTAACCCGGTGTCAGAACTGACTGGAGGGAACGCCTCTGCTTCTCTGAGTAGAAGAAAATGAAACGGAGGGATGTGGATACACTGGTTTGTTGTGATTAGCAGCCCGTCAGCACTGTACAGCCAAATGTATTACTGGTCAAGGTGAACTTCTGGAAAAAAAAAAACTGCCCCATTTAATGTGTGTGTGTTTGTGTGTCACTATAAAATGTCTATTACTGTCCTACCCTAAAACATTTTTACAGTCCAAGTATCAAACATGGGTTTTGTTTTCCGCAAAGCTGATGCCACCTGCATTTTAAAATACCGGCATTTGACTTTTGCTTGTGCGTTTTTACTGTAGTTTGCAAGTGTTTTTTTATTTGTTCTTTTAAGTGGCAGTTGTGCTTTTTGTACTATATTGAGCTAGATTTTTATTATGAAATTAATGTCAATCATTCCTAGACTTACTTTAGAATTATTTTGTGCTTGCACAGTTTGGCTTTTTTATGGAACGTTGGTGCTGGTGTGTCACTAATATCTAGTAGAACCCGTCTGTACAGTTTATTCTAACAACCAGTGGGTTCTCCAATGTCTTTAATAGGCTGTAAGATTTTGTATAGCATTTTTTTATTGCTTCATCCTAGATAAACCTGCAGCATGATGAAATTGATTTTGCCCTTTTTGCATATGGATAAAAACATTTTAAAACAGCCAGCTTAGATACAAAAGTATGTGGACACCTTCTCTAATTACTTAGTTCAGGTGATTTACACTTACGTTTTATAAAGAATTGGTTTCGTTGCTGCAGCGTTAAAAACACACGCTGGAAACAGAGATGGGATCTCGAATACATCGTATCGAATCTCAGCTCTGCCTGCAGCCTAAGCCTGAGCGGCCACATGAACAAAGATTGGCCTTTTGTTCAGATGTGCGCGACTAAGCTGGATGAGGTCTCTCTCCCTCTCATGACTGGTGCAATTACGACCTCTGCTGGCTGATTGATGGCACCTGCACAGAGATGAGAAAATAGTGCTCTCAGGGTGTCTCTCTGTACACAACGCTGAGCTCACTGCACTCGTCAAAGTGTAGGTGATAAGATGCATACGGCATGCTGCCCACGTGTCGGAGGGGGTGTGGGTTAGCTTCGTTCTCCTCAATCAGAGCAGGGATCGGCATTGGTGGAGAGGAAGCATGACTCAATCGGGCAATTGGACGCGCTAAAAAGGGAGAAATAGGGGAGAAAATATAAAAAAAGAAAAAACAGAATTGGTTTCATTAAGCTTTTGCATCCAACATAAGTGCCTGGTGGGAGCCTGTTATGGCTACAAAAGGTGGGGTGGGGGTTCCATGTTAATGGCCGTGGTCTAACAAGCTGATTGTCCGGTGTTAATATAATTTGACCCGTGTATACTTCAATGAGTGAATTTGTATTTTGTAGCACAGCGAAGGACCCAGTCGCTCTTTTTAAGGAGTTTTGCATGTTCTTCCTGTGTCAGTGGTATGTTTCCTAGTCACTTTGGACACACCATGGCCTTGACCAGTAATAATGAATGTTTGGAGACAATGAATGTATAAATAATTGATTTTAAACAAAAAAATTGAACAAACGGGCACTTGGGTGCCGCAGCTGTAATATACGCTGGCCCACTTCTGCTGTGATCTGGGGGTTCAAATCTCAGTGGTGCTATCTTCTAATCAGGAAAGGTTGGCTTTGTCTAAAATTGTCTGGGATGAGCGAAAAAGCCTAACCATTGGGAGGTGCACTCGTCAGTGCTGTCTCAGTGCAGGTCCCATGGCCATTTAAAATAAGGAGGGTTGCGTCAGGAGTGGCATCCAGCGTATAAAACTGTGCCAGGTCAGGTTTGCTGACCAGAATAATTTTTTTTAGGCGACCCCTAAATCTGTGTATGTATAGAACCAACAGAGTATCCCTTTTTTCTTATGTATTTTCATGCCTATCTGACTCATATTGTTCCTATTTGAGTAAACTGAGTTCAAGTACCCATAAAGCAAACTACTGACTTCCACATTATTTTCCAATGCACCTTAGCTGGATCTAGATGCTGTGATGTAAACCACCAGGCCTTGTCCCATATAGCTACCTATGCTTTATAAGTGATCATGTTTCTTTAGTATGGATGAGGAGTGGTGAAAAATTAAAAATGTATTGTATTGTGCTATCAAATATTGATTATTATAAAGTAAGGAACTTGTTAGAAACTGCTGTAATTGTTCCACTTTTCTATTGGACACTGTTGTTGGTTGTTTGTGTAAATGCTTTTTACTAAACTGTGTTAAATAAAAATCTGCTTGTTTAAGATAAATCATTTTTCCCCTTAAAATACTTCTGACTGACTAAAATAGTTTGTTGCATACAATTAAAACACACACGTACAGTATATAGTATACATACAGTATGTATGTACAGTATACAAGCTGACTGTCAGGTGTTTACATACTTCATGGAGCAAATTTGTATTTTGCAACAAGGTCACTTTTTTGCAAAATATTTGGCAAAACATTTTTGGTCACATTTTGTCATTTGTAACACACGCAGATACATGCATACTTACACACACACACACCCAAAAGAGCCGGATTACCACACGCAACCGCGTCTTATCGCGTTGGGTTCCCGCACAGAGCTGCATCATGTATGAGGAGCTATGCTATGCTACATGTGAGAGGACTGGGCTCACAAATACGAAAAGGGCATGCCGTTACTTGAACTTAGCCATTCGAAGGACATATCAGTGCACCCTTAGAAGAATATGAAAATAGAAAAAAATAGAAGGTGCCAGTTACAGAACAGAGTTACAAATGTGCTAATCTACACACTTAGGGCAGTTGGAATGGGCAAAGTGTAGCCAGTTCACGTTGAGCACATTTGTAACGTCGTACAGTATAATAAAAAAAATTAAAAAAAGCAGCAACGATTTGCAAATCCTATTCGACCTGATTTTGACACCAACTGATGTTGGAATATACAATATATTGATGCATATGAGGTTGGGGTTATTCACCACCAGCTCAGACTGAAGAAGTCACATGGATGACTGATGAAACGTATCTCTACACCAAACTTGTGTCCAGATGAACTGATTCAACTTTGTGGATATTGATGCATATTACTCTCCATACTTTCAGTGGGAGGCCTAGACTGCAGGCAGGTCAGTGTAGCACCTACACAATTCTATAACCTGTGCAAGTAACCTGTAGTATCCTCTGTGGTTCTCCCTATAGCAACTATGTCACTATTAAAATAAAAGGTGTTTTTGAAAAACTTCTCAGCATTACACAACCCTGTCTCAGTTTTTCAGAATGTGTTGCAGACATCAAATTAACTGGTTTATAATAAAATTGATAATAAAATCAATAAAGTCAATGAGATAAAAGATTAAATATCTCTGTTATATGCTGTTTTTAAAATGACAAAACCTGTAAATTGCAGTTTATGATGTACCATGCTTTGTTTTTATTTACATTTTGCTTACTGTCCCAATTGTTTTGAAATTGGATTTTTAATTTAAAACGCATGTTTTCTTGTACAGCAATTAGCTATAATTGGTCGGCACATCTCTTCTGTGTTGTAACCCATGAAAAATGTAGTGCTTTCCTACCTGTAATTTTTTAAGTGCATGCAATTTTCACTTAGTAATACCACTAAAATATCCATGTGTTTTGCATAAATTTTATTTTAGAACGAATTGTAATGGACGTACAAGCTTGTGCATGTTTTGCAGGGGCTGTAGCTCTAATTAAAAGGAACTCAAGTTTTATTATTAAAAAGTTTAGCTCAAAATCCCTTCTCTTTAATCCCATTGTTTTTTTTCCCAAGGAGGGTCCACGCCACTGTTTTACCATTCTCCAATAATTACAGTCCAGCCTGATGTTAGTCATTACAAAGTCTTAAAGCGAGTTTCATTCTAAGCATTAGCAAAAACATTGTTTTAATGAGAAACATTTGTATTTAGCATAATAAAAACACTAAAGCTTCAAAAGGAAGTCAATTTCAGCAGTACGCTTTTGTATCGACAAAGGTTAGGCCATTATTTTTTAAGGTAATTCCCAAAGGAGCTTATTAACACTTTAAATAAGGGTAAACACATTCTTTTTTTCTATTTTATTTATGCATTTTCTCCCATTTTTCTCCCAATTTATCTTCCGCAGCTGGGGGATCCCTGATTGCAGTCGATGTGGGTATATTGCTGCTCACGTCTCTTCCGACCCACGTGCAGCCCTTATTGGAACCCTTTTTCACCCATGCATCCTGCACAGGCGCCTCTCTGTCTGCTAATCAGGGTCCTTACACAGCGTTTGAAGACCCCACCCACATAGTCTGGTCATCCCACCCACATAGTCTGGTCATCCCTCCCTGCAGATGGCCCCCACCGACCGGTGCCAGCGCTGAGTATCGAACCGAGGAGTTCAGAATCTTGGCGATGGTGTGCTAGAGGAATATCCTGCTGCGCCACCTGGGCACCGGCAAACACATTCTTAATCCTAAATAAAAATTAATGTGACTATAACCAGGTACACATGTCTAAGGTGTGTGGAAACTTTACCTTGTTGGACATTCACATTCCAAAATGCCCATTACAATGGAGTTACATTCCCCCCTTTTCTCAAGACGTAGTGTCTCTGCTGGACAACACAATGGTTAGGTCAAGCAATAATTTTGGCCGAGAAATACTGAAGCTAAAGTTTTATCATACCAAACTCACCAAATTATCTTCTTCTAGTCTTCATGAATTTCATTTTGTGCAGCAAAGTCATGTTGTAACAGAAAAGGTCTTCAGGTCATTCCTTTATAAAGTCCTCTATACAGCTGGAAGCAAAGGATTCATTTTTGTATTGTTTTTACAATACAAATAGCAATAGGTGTAGCAGAAACACCTACACTTAATAAACAACAGGGATCACACACTTCTGGCAAAATAGCATAATATCTTAGTGATGTAAAGGAGAATGAAATGCTGTTGTGGTTATTATTGTGTGATAAAGGTAGGAAATTTTTTATATATAAATGTTGTTTTTATTTGTGCATTTTCTTCCCGTTTTTCTCCCTTTTAGCACGTCCAATTGTCCGATTGCGTCATGCTTCCTCTCCACCAATGCCGATCCCCCTCTGATTAAGGAGAACGAGGCTATCCCACGCCCCCTCCGACATGTGAGCAGCATGCCGTATGCCTCCTATTACCGACACTTTGACGAGTGCAGTGCAGCTCAGCACTGTGTACGGAGAGACACATCCTGAGAGCACTCTTTTCTCATCTCTGTGCAGGTGGCGTCAATCAGCCAGCAGAGTCGTAATTGCATTAGTTATGAGAGAGAGACCCCATCTGGCTTAATCCCACCCATATCTGAACAACAGGCCAATCGTTGTTCATGTGGCTGCAGCCTAGCCGCAGGTAGAGCTGAGATTTGATACGATGTATTCGAGATCCCAGCTCTGGTTCCAGCATGTGTTTTTTACCACTGCGCCACCTGAGCGGAATAGTAATTTTTTTTTATTGAATAAGTTGATAGTTTAGGACACCTAAACACACATTTAAATTGTTAAAATGTTATGAATGTCTGATTTAACTTATAATGATTATTTTTAGGAATTAAATAGCAACAGCACAAATCAGAAGTGCAGAGTACAAAAATAGAGCATGAAAATGGGCTAACAGTTAGTCCAATTTTATCGTCATCAATTCCAATGTTTAAATCATTATATGAGTGGATGAGATTCCTGAAATCTCTGGAACAAACATAGTCTGATTAGCTGGGATGTTAGCTATGTACTAATGTCATCTACACAATCATGATTACAAATATTTGACACCTATATATTATCTGGGATGTTAGCTATGTGCTAATGTAACCTTTACATCTACATAATGAAGTATTTAATATTTGTATATTACCTCGGCTCCAGGTTGTGTGCTAATGTCACCTACACAAATGAAGAAATAAATTACTTTGCTATATTTGAAGATAGAGATCCTGCTTATTAATTAGGATTTAGCCTACTAGCTGTTGGTAACCTGGATTTTCTGGCTGCTGCATGCAGGCACAAATTGTAGTAGGTCCTCATAAAAGTTAGAGCTAGTGGTTAGCCATCCTGTTATTTAGCCATTCTGAGTTTTACCAAAAAAGGTTTTACCCATCACGCATTACAACTGATGTGTGTTGGATCATTCTCAGTACTGCAGTGACACTGACATGGTGGTGGTGTGTTAGTGTGTGTTGTGCTGATATGAGTGGATCAGGCACAGCAGCGCTAATTGAGTTTTTAAACACCTCACTGTCACTGCTGGACTGAGAATAGACCACCGACCAAAAATATATCCAACCAACAGCACCCTGTGGTCATCTAGAAGATGACCAACTCAAACAGCAGCAAAAGATGAGTGATCGTCTCTGACTTTACATCTACAAGGTGGACCAACTAGGTAGGAGTGTCTAATAGAGTGGACAGTAAGTGGACACGGTTTTTAAGAACTCCAGCAGCACTGCTGTGTCTGATCCACTTATACCAGCACAAAATACACTAACACACCACCCACTACACACTACAGTGCTGAGAATGATCCACCACCCAAATAATACCTGCTCTGTGGGGGTCCTGTCCTTACTATTGAAAAACAGGGTGAGAGCAGGTTAAAACAGTATGTAGAGAAACAGATGGACTACAGTCAGTAATTGTAGAACTACAAAGTGTTTCTATATGGTAAGTGGAGCTGATAAAATGGACAGTAAGTGTAGAAACAAGGAGGTGGTTTTAATGTTATGGCTGATCAGTGTATGTCCCTGAGAAAACGTCCACATTTATAAATACTTTACAATATATTAATAATTATGTATATGTTTAAAATATATAAAAATGTTTTGTATTGTGCTGTGACATTAGCCAGCCAACATGGTTTGTAAGTTGATAACTTTGGCGAATCTCAAATTGAATACTACAAAATTCAAAGTACTATAGGACCACCACTGGTCTTCTAATTTGGCATACATAACATACAACTGGTAGATGTTGTGGTCATTTTAAGTACTAGACCAGGTTTGCTATCATTGATGGATGGATGATGGATAGATAGATAGATAGATAGATAGATTTCAACTTTGTCATTGCTCAGTACAAGTACAAGGCAACAAAATGCAGAGGATAATATGCCATCCATTTATAGGACAGCAGCAGAATTGGGGATGCACGTTCATAAATATTTATAGCTCCCTGCACTACTTCATAGCATTAATCATTTTAATGGTTTAAAATGAACAGCTGTGATTTTAAATCTTCATAAAATGTAACAGAGATCTTCAATCAGTGATTTAGACATGAATCTGTTGGTACCAGTGCAGCAGCTGTGTCCGTGTGAGAGATAACTCTTGTGGTCAGGGTGAACTGTCCTCTCATGCATGCGCAGCCTTGCAGCTAAATTGTTCAATTGATTCAACCATAGCAACAAAAAGTCTTAGTCAGGAACTTGGTAACAGAGCCTTCTTTATTCAATGAGAAACTCTGACTGAATACAAAGTGGCACCACATCAATCTAACACAAAAGGAGGAAACAATCGTACAGAGGCTAAGAATAAATGACCCTAAGATTCAGTGATGTTTAGAGCCTTTATTGTTGGTGTTATGGTCTCATGGAGGACACAGAGGACTTGTGTAAAAGTGTGGGTCTCAGAGCTCGTATAGGAGGTAACCGGAAAAGGTGCTGAACAGATTCTGGGTGTCCTTCAGCGTACTATCACTCTTGATTAGGCGAACATTCACCCGATCTCCAGATCCCAGCTGCACCACTGCGCTGTTGCTGGCAGTATCGGTGTGGAGCGCATCTACCGCCACGGCACTCGCTACAACCTTCACAAAAACATGCAATATGACATTTTTACAAGAGCACTGGTAAATATTAATGTTTTTAATATTTTAATAAAAAGATGAACCAGTTCATTATTAAAACGATGTATTTATTTATGTCAGCCTGGGGAAACATGTCTGGGTTGCCGTGTTTACATCCCTACTGCCAGTCATAAACCCCAAAAAGCATTTTGTTGAGTACAGAAATATGTTGAATACCCTCACTCAAGGTTAATACCTAAATATACTGTTGTTGGAAGGGGAATTTGCAGATCTGCAGCAAAAAATATGTAAAAACACCAAACAGAATTAGGTGATACAATCTGGGAGCTGTTTTTATGTATTAAAGACCTACGGCTTCATGTACATGGATTAGAAGTAAACAACTGTTCAAAAGCCGTTTTATTGTTTCCCCTGTACTTACTAGGGCCTAGCAGCTATTTCAACTGGCAAGCCTACACCCAAAAATATGTCCATTGTGGGGAAGTGAGACTGTTTTTGTATACTGGAGTCAAATAAGGAATATAAAATATGAATTAGACATTAAAAAAGTCAACACCTGCAAATTTGAACTTATAATTACTGCTTGACCATGAGGATTTCATTCTTCTGGTTATAAGCCTCACCTTTCTTGCGCCAGACAAACCAGATCTGTTTGGCCAAACAGTTCCAGTTTGTCACTTAATAGAACTGTAGCCCAGAACTCTGGAATACACCAGAAGGAATTTAAATAGACCAGCAGTCTGCCTTTCCTGTACTTTGTGGTTAAGAGTAGTGAGTGTAGTGTAGTGGCAGTTGTAGCCTAGCAGTTAAGGTATTTGACTAATAATCAAAAGGTTGCTGGTTCAAGCCCCACCACTGCCAGGTTGCTGCTGTGGGGCCCTTGAGCAAGGCCCTTAACCCTCAATTGCTCAGTATACTAACGGTGTTGTAAGTCGCTTTGGATAAAGGCGTCTGATAAATGCAGAAAAAGTAGTCTGACCATGAAGCCCTTGGTTGTTAAGTAATCTTTATATGGTTGCCACAGACATTTGTCCCAGCCTTCATCATGTCTGTAGATCCAGGTTTTTTTCTTTGTTCCAATGAGATTGCTAAGACCTCTGGACAAAATGCAGGCTTTTTATGGCAAAGCTGCTGCACCATAAGTTTGATACATCTGGACAATACTCACTTATGCCCATTGTACCAACACTGGTGAGTATGAGTGATTCTGGACCCAATACCGAGATGGGAAAAGAGTTTGGGTGGGTGCAGGTGACTACTAATAGAAGTTAGGGAGAAAATAGCATACACTAGCTGTAGGGCAATAGAGGGCCCTGTACAGTCTAAGCTGGGAGTCTACCAGAGAGTCAATTCATGAGAAGAACCACAGTAAGGTTTGTGCATGGATTGGACATTTTAGGGGGCAAGGCAAATGCTTTCTTTATTAGACTATATTTTCCTGTTTATTGCTAACTAACAAAACATCAAAATTTATTAAAAATGTACAATAATTATTATTTTAGAAAATACAAATAAAAATTTGTACTGTCACAATTGACTGAAATGTCTGTTTTCAAACTTAGAGCCTCTATTCATTTACATATACAGTGGACCCTTGACTTACGAATTTAATTTGTTCCGAAGTGCTGTTCTTAATTCAAAATGTTTATTAGTTAAACCTATTTGTCCCATAGGAAATAATGTAAATAGAATTAATCCGTGCCAGACCTTCCAAACCACCCCCTTCCTAATGTCCTAAATTGTCTTTGTTATAAATACAAGTATATTTTCCCCTACTTTTAAATTATAGAATATATAATACTGTAATAAACAAAAAACAACAATACACAGTAGTACTGTACATAAAACACCACACATCACATTTCAGTAAAGTATGTGTGCTGTACCATACACCATAATAAATTCCTTCTTTTTTAATAAAATGTATCTACCAGAAACAACAATAACTCTCATATTTCTCTAATATTTCCTTCTTTATTTCAATAGTGTTGTATTTTATAGGTGTAATTGCATGAAATAATAATTTCCTTCTTCTCTCTCACTCACTGTCCCCTCTGTCTAATACACAGTGACAGCTACTGGCAGGAGTAATTATACAACACATGTAATAGATTTGTTCATTTTCTCACCACTAAGCTTTCTCTGCACATTCTTTGGGGCCATTTTAATATTGAATTTTACAAAATATAAAGAAAATGTCCGAATGTTCGCTCACTGTATATACAGTATATATACAGGTATATATATATATATATAGATATAGATATAGATATATATAGATAGATAGATAGATAGATATATACAGTGTATCACAAAAGTGAGTACACCCCTCACATTTCTGCAGATATTTAAGTATATCTTTTCATGGGACAACACTGACAAAATGACACTTTGACACAATGAAAAGTAGTCTGTGTGCAGCTTATATAACAGTGTAAATTTATTCTTCCCTCAAAATAACTCAATATACAGCCATTAATGTCTAAACCACTGGCAACAAAAGTGAGTACACCCCTAAGAGACTACACCCCTAAATGTCCAAATTGAGCACTGCTTGTCATTTTCCCTCCAAAATGTCATGTGATTTGTTAGTGTAACTAGGTCTCAGGTGTGCATAGGGAGCAGGTGTGTTCAATTTAGTAGTACAGCTCTCACACTCTCTCATACTGGTCACTGAAAGTTCCAACATGGCAACTCATGGCAAAGAACTCTCTGAGGATCTTAAAAGACGAATTGTTGCGCTACATGAAGATGGCCAAGGCTACAAGAAGATTGCCAACACCCTGAAACTGAGCTGCAGCACAGTGGCCAAGATCATCCAGCGTTTTAAAAGAGCAGGGTCCACTCAGAACAGACCTCGCGTTGGTCATCCAAAGAAGCTGAGTGCACGTGCTCAGCGTCACATCCAACTGCTGTTTTTGAAAGATAGGCGCAGAAGTGCTGTCAGCATTGCTGCAGAGATTGAAAAGGTGCGGGGTCAGCCTGTCAGTGCTCAGACCATACGCCGCACACTACATCAAATTGGTCTGCATGGCTGTCACCCCAGAAGGAAGCCTCTTCTGAAGTCTCTACACAAGAAAGCCCGCAAACAGTTTGCTGAAGACATGTCAACAAAGGACATGGATAACTGGAACCATGTCCTATGGTCTGATGAGACCAAGATTAATTTGTTTGGTTCAGATGGTCTCAAGCATGTGTGGCGGCAATCAGGTGAGGAGTACAAAGATAAGTGTGTCATGCCTACAGTCAAGCATGGTGGTGGGAATGCCATGGTCTGGGGCTGCATGAGTGCAGCAGGTGTTGGGGAGTTACATTTCATTGAGGGACACATGAACTCCAATATGTACTGTGAAATACTGAGCAGAGCATGATCCCCTCCCTCCGGAAACTGGGTCGCAGGGCAGTGTTCCAGCATGATAATGACCCCAAACACACCTCTAAGACGACCACTGCTTTATTGAAGAGGCTGAGGGTAAAGGTGATGGACTGGCCAAGCATGTCTCCAGACCTAAACCCAATAGAACATCTTTGGGGCATCCTCAAGCGGAAGGTGGAGGAGCGCAAAGTCTCGAATATCCGCCAGCTCCGTGATGTCGTCATGGAGGAGTGGAAAAGCATTCCAGTGGCAACCTGTGAAGCTCTGGTAAACTCCATGCCCAGGAGAGTTAAGGCAGTTCTGGGAAATAATGGTGGCCACACAAAATATTGACACTTCAGGAACTTTCACTAAGGGGTGTACTCACTTTTGTTGCCAGTGGTTTAGACATTAATGGCTGTATATTGAGTTATTTTGAGGGAAGAATAAATTTACACTGTTATATAAGCTGTACACAGACTACTTTTCATTGTGTCAAAGTGTCATTTTGTCAGTGTTGTCCCATGAAAAGATATACTTAAATATCTGCAGAAATGTGAGGGGTGTACTCACTTTTGTGATACACTGTATATAGATATATACAGTATATATATATATATATATATATATATATATATATATAGAGAGAGAGAGAGAGAGAGAGACAGTTGGAGTCAACTTGTTCGTGATGTCACGTGTTTCGTGAATTTCTGTTCGTAATCCAAAATTTGTTTGTACATTAAGTTGAAAAAGATTGTTTGTAACCTGAAATGTTTGTATTGTAAACCGTTCATAACTCAATGGGCTACCGTATAGTATTTGCAAGATTTTATAAAGATTTGATAAAGAAATCAAGTTTATTTTATTCAGTATTTCAAAGCAAAATATTTTATTAATTTATATTTGTGTGTAAGAAACACTTATAATGAATAAACCAAACAGGATGATTACCTTATCATTGTTGACCACCAAATCTGCCCTGAGACTGACTCCGGTCTTTACAATGTTGAAGCTAAAGTGGTACACCCCAGCTGACTGGCATGTAAAAGTCCCAGTTAAAGAGTCATAGTGGTTACCCAGATTTGTTATCACGTTGGTAAACTTTAAAACATCATCCTTTCTAAAATCTTCCTTCAGGGCTGCATAAAAGGCAACTGGCCCTCGTGCTAGAGAGCCTTGTCCTTTAGGTCCAGGAGGTCCAGGGGGTCCTGCTTTACCTGGTGGTCCTGCTGGTCCTGGGGAACCCCCTCCCGATGAAGAGAGAGGGATGACCAAGACATTTACACCCTGGTCATGTGTGTCGCTCTGGCTTTGAAAAGGGTCACACACAATCCTGCAGTTTCCAGGCTGGGTCGCCCCCTCCGAGCCAAAATAAAAGAGATTCAATACTGCAAGCAGTGCTGCTACCTCGAATCTTGCCATGATCGAACTGCTATTAACTCTGAACGCAAAGATTATTAAACCCAGAATGTGGGCGTAGATGCAACTCACTGGTTTAAGGGATCAGAAGGTCATGCTGTGGCATTTAGACTTAAAGCATTGTATAGTCAGCAACAAGTAGAAGGAAGTAAACGATCTGCTTCCCTAAAAATCACATGCTGGTTTTGTTTTGCAACACTAATCTGTCCAAATCATCAATATTTTATAACAATGCTCTTTTACAATACTAAACAATGAAGTACTTTCCTCTTCTGCATGTGCAACTTTAACAGTTGTTTTATGCTAGTAACTTTAATGGTCAATTATTAATTGACACTGGAAGCCGTTATAGCTGAAAAGGGGGGCAGCTCCATATTAAAAGTATACAATAAAATACACTGATCAGCCATAACATTAAAACCACCTCCTTGTTTCTACACTCACTGTCCATTTTATCAGCTCAACTTACCATATAGAAGAACTTTGTAATTCTACAATTACTGATTGTAGTCCAGCTGTTTCTCTGAATGCTTTGTTAGTCCCCTTTCATGCTGTTCTTCAATGGTCAGGACTCTCCCAGGACCACTACAGAGCAGGTATTATTTGGGTGGTGGGTCATTCTCAGCACTGCAGTGACACTGACATCACCGACGTGGTGGTGCTGGTGTGTTAGTGTGTGTTGTGCTGGTATGATGCTGCTGGAGTTTTTATACACCTCATCGTCACTGCTGAACTGAGAATAGTCCACCAACCAAAAATATCCAGCCAACAGCGCCCTGTGGGCAGCGTCCTATGACCACTGATAAAGATCTAGAAGATGACCAACAGCAGCAATAGATGAGACATCGTCTCGGACTTTACATCAACAAGGTGGACCAACTATGTAGGAGTGTCTAATAGAGTGGACAGTGAGTGGACACAGTAATTACACAACACACACTAACACACCACCACCATGTCAGTGTCACTGCAGTGCTGAGAATGATCCAATAATACCTGCTCTGTAGTGGTCCTGTGGGTGTCCTGACCATTGAAGAACAAGGTGAAAGCAGGCTAAAAAAAGTATGTAGAGAAATAGATGGATTACAGTCAGCAATTGTAGAACTACAAAGTGCTTCTATATGATAAGTGGAGCTGATAAAATGGACAGTGAGTGTAGAAACAAGGAGGTGGTTTTAATGTTATGGCTGATTGGTGTATATAATAATGTCAGTTATCTCTAAGGGACTCACAGCATTTTATAGCCACCCAAAACTCTCACTGTAGGGTTCAGGTATACAGACCTGTACTATTATATTAGTATGTCAAACACGGACTTGCCAGCAATTACAAAAATTGATGACTTCTGAGATCATATTAACTTTTACATCTGTTTAGACCACTGCTGTGCACTTTTTGCAGCTTTGCAAGACAAAAATCCCAAATGTATTCTCCCACTATCCAGCTGAGCAATCTTTAAGATTAGATGTTTGATTTCATGCTATAAACCTTTTTTTAAAGACCTCTTAGACTGACCTTCTGTCATATTGATCCAAAATCAAGGTGAGCTGGACCCACTGAGCATATTGTGCACACTCTCTTTTCCTTATGTCTATGACTTTTGTATCTATGGTATGTATTTATACATGGGAAAGTGCAAACTCAGAATAAGGTAATGTAAATTAGTGTATAAGGTAAATAGAAGGTACAAACCTAAGTTACAAAATACATATTTTCAAAAGTATCAAGTCAGACCAGAAAAGGGACATTTTGGTATACACAGATCAGGCATAACATTATGACCACCTCCTTGTTTTTACACTCACTGTCCATTTTATCAGCTCCACTTACCATATAGAAGCACTTTGTAGTTCTACAATTACTGACTGTAGTCCATCCATTTCTCTACATACTTTTTTTTGCCTGATTTCACCCTGGTATGGGTGGAGTTTTTAAAATATCGTGTCTACTCACTGTCCACTCTATTAGACACTACTACCTAGTTGGTCCACCTTGTAGATGTAAAGTTAGAGACGAGCACTCATCTATTGCTGCTGTTTGAGTTGGTCATCTTCTAGACCTTCATCAATGGTCACAGGATGCTGCCCACAGGGCACTGTTGGCTGGATATTTTTTTGGTTGGTGGACTATTCAGTCCAGTAGTGACAGTGAGGTGTTTAAAAACTCCAGCAGTGCTGCTGTGTCTTATCCACTCATACCAGCACAACACACACTAACACACCACCACCATGTCATTGTTACGGCTGTGCTGAGAATGATCCACCACCCAAATAATACCTACTCTGTGGTGGTCCTGACCATTGAAAAACAGCTAAAAAAGCATGCAGAGAAACAGATGGACTAGTCAGTAATAGTAGGACTACAAAGTGTTTCTATATGGTAAGTGGAGCTGATAAAATGGACAGTGGGTGTAGAAACAAGGAGGTGGTTTTAATGTTATGGCTGGTCTATTTAAATATAATATTAATGTTATGTGCTCATGTGTAGTACTCTGAAAAAGACAACCAAAGACAAGGATTTTCTCTAGCACCACCCACACTAACTGTTGCCCCTCTATGCTGCCCTCTGTGTAAAGGAACAAATCAAATGTGCATTTATTAATAATTTGATGTAAAAATCCAAAAATGCTCTGCTGCATATTATTATTAAAAATAGTTCTCACTTCTTTGAGTTTACTAAAGGGCATTAAAGAATAGGATCCAGTTTTGTATGGATTGGAGAACTAAAACTTAAAAGTAAAAAGCAGAAAACATTAATTAATTTTACCTCGGGTTAGCAAGCTAGCCTTTAAATAAGTAAATCTGAAGTTCATTTAATGAATTGTTTTCCTCGCAAGCATCATTTTTAAGGAGCACTTTGTAATATTTGGTTATATACTTTGAATGGGACTCTTATTTTGATATACCTGCATGAGAAACAGTGTGTGTGTGGTTTACCGCTAGTTGGCTTCGCACCGGTGTATGTTACGTGCATGAGTGAATGAGTGTAGCGGGAGTTAATAAAGATAAAGTTATAAAGTTAATATAACCGTGTGGAACTGGAATTATTAATAAAGAGACAGGCACAACACACTTCTTTAAAATGAAGCTTCACAGACCAACCGTTTATACCTAATACCAAAAGAAACCATTCTTGGGGTATTTAAACTCCCATGGGGTCTCATTAAAAGTTTAAAGAAATCACATTTTTAACCTTTACAAATATTTCCAGAGATGAAAGAATTAAAATATAGTCTAAGAGAGGTTTTAAACTGTCTAATTGCTTTATTCTCTACTGTAAATAAGTGGACATTCTTACAAATGCAGTTTGTTTATGGTCAAACGAATGAATGGTCAAATGAATGAATTAGAAAATAAAACCCTTAATTTCAGAAAAGTTGGGACAGCATGTCAAATGCTAACAAAACAGAAGGCACTGATTTGTAAACTTTCTTTGATCCCTATAATATATACAAACCGTGTGGACTGGCGACCTGTCCAGGGTGTTTCCGGCCGTTTGCACAGTGACTCGAACCTACTGCAACCATAAATACGATAAAGCGGTAATAAAACACATGGTTATTAATAAATAAATAAAATACAAACCCCATTTCCAGAAAAGTAAGGACATTTATTTATTTAATGGACAAAAGTACAAAGAAAAGATTTGCGATGGTTTAACTGACCAACATTATATTTATAAAATACAATTAACACATTTAAAACGTAATGCCTGCAACACACGCAGATTTGTTTGTTTTGCTTGATACAAGACCTAAGCTGGTGTCTATGGACACCATTGTCTGATTCCCCTCTTTATTATGCGGTTTACATTTTCAATAGGAGACAGATCTGGACTGCAGACAGCTCAGTCTGCCGGCTTTGTGTCTATAAAGCCGCACTGTTGTAGCACATGCTGAATGAGGCATTGTATTGTCTGGCTGAAATAACCATAGACTTCCCAGGAAATTACATCACCCTAATGGCAACATACACTGATCAGCCATAACACTAAAACCACCTCCTTGTTTCTACACTCACTGTCCATCTTATTAGCTCCACTTACCACATAGGAGCACTTTGTGGTTCTACAATTACTGACTGTAGTCCATCTGTTTCTCTGCATGCTTTGTTAGCCCCCTTTCATGCTGTTCTTCAATGGTCAGGACCCCCACAGGACCACAACAGAGTAGGTATTATTTGGGTGGTGGATCATTCTCAGCACTGCAGTGACACTGACATGGTGGTGGTGTGTTAGTGTGTGTTGTGCTGGTATGAGTGGATAAGACACAGCAATGCTGCTGAAGCTTTTAAACACCTCTTTGTCACTGCTGGACTGAGAATAGTCCACCAACCAAAAATATCCAGCCAACAGTGCCCCATTGATGAAGGTCTAGAAGATGACCAACTCAAACAGCAGCAAAAGATGAGCGATCGTCTCTGACTTTACATCTACAAGTTGGACCAACTAGGTAGGAGAGTCTAATAGAGTGGACAGTGAGTGGACACTGTATTTAAAAACTCATACCAGCACAACACACACTAACACACCAACACCATGTCATTGTCACTGCAGTGCTGAGAATCATCCACCACCTAAATAATACCTAATGTGTAGTGGTCCTGTGGGTGTCCTGACCATTGAAGAACAGGGTGAAAGCAGTCTAAAAAAGTATGTAGAGAAACAGATGGACTACAGTCAGTAATTGTAGAACTTCAAAGTGCTTCTATATGATAAGTGGAGCTGATAAAATGGACAGTGAGTGAAGAAACAAGGAGGTGGTTTTAATGTTATGGCTAATCAGTGTATATATCAATAAAAAGCCAATATATGCCTCCACATCAATTGTACCGACTCACATGTGCAAGTTATACATGCCATGGGCACTGATGCACCCCATTGCATGACAAATGTTGGCATTTCCACTATTTGCTAATAACAGTATGGATGGTTATTCACATCTTTGGCACAACAAACTAAAACAAGCTAAAAGCTAAATGATGAAAATGCCAAATGCCAGTCTTCTTTTTGAACTGATATGAATGATCTGAATGCCCATAATGCTTTCCAAAAGTAACGACAGAAGCATAAATACCAATGTGCTACATCACATTTCCCTTGATAGCTATTTGTGGACTGAACACCAACTAATCTAGTTTTAAAATTGCACCCCACTTCCTTTCATTATGCAGCTTCAGCTCTTAACAGGATAGGACCTTTGTTCTTGTATTTCTGAAAGGTTGACTCATCAGATCACAATACAAGTTTCCACTGTGTATCTGTTAATTTTAGGTGAGATCAAACCCAGAAGTCTGGCAATGTTGACATATGACTCCCAGTTGTACCTAGTAGAGTTATAACTTGCCTGTGTACATGAAATCCATCACATAGACGTGCTGTCTGAGGGATCATGAAGTGTTATTTGGCCTTGCTTTTCTCACAGAAAATTCTCTAGATTTCCTGAATGTTTTTATAATATTATGGACTGTAGATGGTAAAATATCCAAAATATTTGTAATAACTTGTTGAGCAACAGTTGAATAATCTGCTGACAATTATTGGCAAAGTGCCAAGCTTTGGCCTGTCCTTTCTCAAAAGGTAAACATAAAATAAACAAATAAACTCACCACTAGAAATGAAACAGGTTTGAGACAGGTGTTAGTGCCAGTTAAAGCTAAATTTTTTATGATTTACCCCAGACTGCACGTCTGGATTTGGAAGACTATAGTAAATGTGGATACACAGGGCACAAGTCTAAAGCAGGGCATCATACACATACTTGTTCACCCCTAGGGGCAATTTAGCAAGGCTGATCTAACTACTGGACTGTTTTTTTTTTTTTTTTTTTTTTTCTTCCTTTTTCTCCCCCTTTAGCGCATCCAATTGTTCAATTTGCATCGTGCTTCCTCTCTGTCTATGCCGAACCCTGCCCCTGCCCTGACCGAGGAGATCGAAGCTAACCCATATCCCCTCCGAAACATGGGCAGCAGCCGGATGCATTTTTGCCACCCACACATTGATGAGTGTTGTGCCACCTAGCGTTGCATGCGGAGAGACACACCTCAAGGGCACTCTTCCTCATCTCTGTGCAGGCGCCTCTAATCAGCCGACAGAGGTCGTAATCGCATTCTGACAGAGACCCACATCCGGTTCTTTGTCCCGCCCCCCAACTGAGCAACCGGCCAATCGTTGCTCATACAGCCACTCAGCCTCGAACCGTTAAGGCAGAGCTGGATTAGATACGATGTACTCAGAATCCAGCTCTGGTTGCAGTGTGTCTTTTTACCGCTGCGCCACCTGAGCGGCTGGACTGTTTTAAAGAGGTAAGAGATAACAGAATACACAAAAACCACACAGACATTGGTAGAACATGACTTCTACATGAGCTGGTAGAACACTACTCTGGCCGTTCAGGTGGCGCAGCAGTAAAAACACATGCTGGAACCAGAGCTGGGATCTCGAAAACATCGTGTCAGCTAGGCTGAGCGGCCACATGATCAACGATTGGCCTGTTGTTCAGATATGAGCGGGACTAAGCCAGATGGGGTCTCTCTCTCATGACTGGTGCACGACCTCTGCTGGCTGATTGATGGCGCATGCACAGAGATGAGAAAAGAGTGCTCTCAGGGTGTGTCTCTCCATACACAACGCTGAGCTGCACTGCACTCGTCAAAGTGTAGGTGATAAGATGCATACGGCATGCTTCCCACGTGTCAGAAAGGGTGTGGGTTAGCTTTGTTCTCATCAATCAGAGCAGGGATCGGCATTGGTGGAGAGGAAGCATGATGCAATCGGGCAATTGGACGTGCTAAAAAGGGAGAAAAAAGGGAGAAAATGCATAAACAATATATATACTCTCATTGAGAGTAAAAGTTTAAATAGTCGGTTAAAATAAATATTTATGTTATTGGGTTGTAACAGTCATGAGAAAGAGCCAAAGTAGGTATCATGTAGCCATTATGTGAAGCAATAACAAATACTCAGCCATCTGAATGGTGTAATCCCAACGCCATAGCAATTAAAGTTTCATAAAATGTGGTGTTTCTTAATGTAATGGTGTAAACATTGAAGACACACAGCCATTGCATGCAATCTCCCTTCCTATAAGCAGTTTCACAGTGGCTAAGGGACTTATTAAACAGAAACACTACCAGCCATTTTTATTGCTTTGAGACTAGGAGAAAAATGTTTGCTCATGTTTGTGTGTGCGGAGAAATCATTTGATGAATCTCTCTAACTTATAGCGTGCAACTGGGAAATGCAGGCTGAATGTAAGGATAAAGTAATAAGTGGGAGGATAAAAGAGAGAAGAAAAGAGAATAATGGAGCCATATAGGGATAAGAAGGAACGGCTAAGAGAGGAGGTCCAGCATTTTAAGCAGGAAAAATGTTATCCCTTTTATGCGCCTTGCTATCGAATTATGCTGTGAAGCCCGACACCTGCAAGAATAAAAAGAACCCAAGTGCAAATGCTATGCAGTCACTGTTGTGTCCTTGAGTAAGGCCCCTAACCCTGTCTGCTCCAGGGACGGCGTACAGTAGCTGACCCTGCACTGATATGCGAAGAAAGACTTGTTGTACTGTAAATGTGTATCTGTATATATATGACAAATAAAGGCATTCTTCTCCTTCTAAATGAAAGACACAAAGTTTGCAGCCCACAATGGAGAAGTGGATAGAATAGGGATAGAGCAGAACTAAGAACATAAAAACTCCTCCAGCCTTTAGCTTTTGGAAAAAGAAAGATAAGGAACCTTCAGAACCAGCTGGAACAGGCAATGAACAAGCAGCACCCCAGTCACAACAACAGGTACACCCAGCGCATAATGTGGATTTACGGGTGGGGCCCACTCTGGAAAAGGGACAAGGGACGCCACATTCCGCTCTTTCAGGGAGGTACCATTGTGAGACCCAAAACACTGAGATGAATTACCAAAAAAACTGTAGAATGCTGGCATCACATGCCTGCGGAAGATCAGACTGGACCAAGCATCCAAAGCAAAACAAAGCAGGTGAGTCAAAGGAGCTGGCAAGTGCATTGATTGTCAAGCAAGAGAAAATGACACCAATCATCTGCACCTCCATGCCCCCTATTAAGGCCCCACCTTGCAGTCTACCATCCTTAAAGGATCTGCTGCTGTCAGTCTCAGCTGTTTTGGTGGCACAAGAGGAACCTACACAATATTACGTTTTCAGCATTTAGCAGACGCCTTGATCCGAAGCGAATTACAATCGAGTCTGTATACATTGCAAGCAACTGAGGGTTAAGGGCATTGCTCAAGGGCCCAACAGTAACAACCTGGCAGATGTGGGGCTTGAACCAGTGATCTTCAAGTTACTAGTCCTGTACTTTAGGACCACCAGCCTAATTTAAGGGCAGTGGTAGCTCAGTGGTTAATGTTATGATTGGTGTATACACCCACCTTACATAATAGGCCCCTTACATTTATACAGGTACAAGTGAACCAAGTTAGCATCATGGTCTTAATTCTTTCTCTGTCCCAGTATAGGCAATTTGTAAAAGGTGCTGTGTTGTTTTGTAGTCATTTTTTGTAGACACCTGCTAACACAAACAGTGCAGTATGTGTTTATAGATTAACATCACATAATGAACAAGTAGTTAAAGTATATTGACAGTCATTTTAAAAGAATTGACTGATCTGCCAGAGCTGGAATTGACTCAGTCAATATTCAGTCATGGCATAGCTTTGGATTTGGATTTGTTTTTGGTCAGGTAGGCCTTATTACAAAATAGAATTATTAGAACTTTATTATTTCTTTTTATTTCAGTGCATGCAGCAAACTATCCTAAGTCACCTTGGGTAATGTTAGGTTGTTTCTCAAAGTCACTCAAAGTCCTGTCCCTTAAAGTACTGGAAATAACTTAACCAGGAGAAGAATCATTCGTTGAATCTCGTACGAGGAAAGCACCCAGACCAGACACCAAGTCAGAGTATGAATGCCTTAGTTTATTGAAAGAAAACAGAGTTTTTATAAATACAAAAAAAAGTGTGTGTGTGTGTGTATAAATGTGTGTGTGTGTGTGGGTGTGTGATGGCTAAAATACATGAGAAAGTTTCAAAGAGAAGAAAAGTTTTAATAAACAAGAACAAAACAAGCCAAAACACCATTTAGAACTGCATGCTCAGCTCTCAAGCTGTGCAAAGTGTAGAAATACTAGGCCTAATACCATAAGTATATGGACATAAGTGTAACTAAGATCTAACAGGTACCATCACCTAAAAAGGGAAGGGGGTGATGATGGGGGGTCCTTTGCTACCACCGGTTGTAATTGTACCTCAGACAGGGAACTGCTGCTCTAATACACTGGTAAGGTGAATAGTATTGTAAATATTCATATAGCCACTGGATGGCAGCATTGCTATTGTTTGTTCCCCATACTTGCTCCAAGCTGTGTTTTGCTAACTTTGTTTACCGTGCTAACTTTTAATAGTTTTATTTTCAGTGACATATTTCTTTGTGCTTTGGTTGAGAACTCTGGTCTTAATTTGAAAAGCTTTCTTTAAACATGAAAACTGAGCCTTCTCAAACAAAATATATCAACTTTAACCACTGAGCTACCATTAGAATCATTATGTAAAGTACTGGACTAATGATCAGAAAGGTTGCTGGCTCAAGTTACCACTGTTGGGTCCCTGAGCATGACCATTAAACTCTCAATTGCTCAAAAATATATTCAGTCAACCTTACTTTGAATGAAAGTGCTGCAAATGTTAAATGTAGGGCTGGCTCGATACCACTTTTTTTTATGTCTGATACCGACCGATACGATACTGCAAATTGAGTATCTGCTGACACCGGTACCAATCCGATACCGTCGTTTCTCCTCTCAAACAACTAAGCAGTAATAATGCATGTCTCAACGCACAATGGTTAAACTAGCTATCTAAATAACAATGCTCAGACTGTGTAACAAATATTTTAAAGGAATAAATACAGAACACCTACAACATCACACTTATACAAACTGCTGTATTTATTAAAGCAATAAGCCACGAGAGGCCGTGCATTACTGTGATTTTAGCACGGGGATGACGTTTTTGGCACGACGCGAAGCGGAGTGCCTAAAACTTCTTTCCCCGTGCTAAAATCGTAACAGTAACGTACGGTCTCGAGTGGCTTATTGCTTTTATAAAACGGCGGTCAACATAAAATATAATAAATACAACAATGTTTAATTCATAAATGTATTTATTGTGTATAAACTTACAATAAAGCATTCTTCCGCGACGCAAAATAGTTCGATTAACAGAGTTGCTAGGCAACATGAGGGCAAATATTAACATTAAATTTTTCTTTTCAGTGGCGTATTAATATGGAATGATGTGAGGTGGTCATAGGTGTGAGTTTATCGGGGATTTTACAACGGCTTCGGACGCGGCTCAGCCAATCAGATTTTAGGACCGGAACTATCCGTTTTATAATTTAACTTTTACACACAGAACATTTAGCAGATTTTTTGGCCATTTTTATTGTGTTTAAACAGTTTTTTTAGATGTGGCAGTAGAAGATGATTTTTTAAAATGCTAAAAGTTTAAGTAGATCAGTGTGTTTTAATTTCTGAATAGCTGTTAATGATGTCATGTTAATGATGGAGTTTTTAAACACCTTACTGTCAACTGCTGGACTGAGAATAGTCCACCAACCTAAAATATCCAGCCAACATTGTCCCGTGGGCAGCTAAATAATACCTGCTCTGTAATGGTCCTGACCATTGAAGAACAGGATGAAAGCAGGCTAAAAAGGTATGTAGAGAAATAGATGGACTACAATAAAAAAATTTGTAGAACTACAAAGTGTCTCTATATGGTAAGTGGAGCTGATAAAATGGACAGTGGGTGTAGAAACAAGGAGGTGGTTTTAATGTTATGGCTGATCGGTGTATACTATATAACCCATACACATGTACATATATATACTGTACATATACGTATATAACAATTTCATATATAAAATATATATCCCATATTTGTGCAAACTATGTATGAAACCTGTTAGAAATTGGAACCATTTCTAATTGTTCCAATTTTAAATGTTACATTCTGTAACATATGTCAAAAATGCTTATTTCTATATAATATAAAGAGCCAAGAGTCAAACCTGGAAGCTCAGAATCTCAGCGCTGATGTGCTAGCGTATTATCCCGCTGCACCACCTGAGCACTCTAAATGCAATCTTTAAATACTACAAAGTCATCTTCTTTTTAACTTTAAACAAGGTTTCGGTGTTTGTGTTGCAGCATGCTCCTTTGCCAAAATTTGAATGGAATAAATGAATAAATAAAGTCGTGCCAACACGATCAATATTGCTCTGAAGTCTAGAAACATCGAGCAGATTTTGAAAAGCTTGTTGAGTTTAGAAGACAAATTATACCTTCAATAAAATAGAAACATTAAGAAGTACTAAATGTTTTATTGGTTGCATTTTAAAATATATTTTTAAGTATATATTGCTTTATATTGAGTCAGAATCTGTTTTTACCAAGTGTTGTTGCAAGGTTTACACTAAAATAGGCTGTTTTTTTTATTGCCTGAATTTGCATATATAAATTAATATAAATACTAATATATAAATTAAATATATGCGCTAACATATACAGTATTGGTACAACATAATACCATTAAAATTAATCCTATAGGTATGTTTAAATATGTACATACATACATACATTTTATTATGGGTATTTCATATATGTTATATATATTTCATATGTGTTCTCAGCACTGCAGTGACACTGACATGGTGGTGGTGTGTTAGTGTGTGTTGTGCTAGTATGAATGGATAAGACACAGCAGTGCTGATGGTGTTTTTAAACACCTCACCGTCACTGCTGGACTGAGAATAGTCCACCAACCAAAAACATCCAGCCAACAGCGCCCCATGGGTAGCGTCCTGTGACTCCTAATGAAGATCTCAAAGATGGCCAACACAAACAGCAGCAATAGATGAGAGATCGTCTCTGACTTTACATCTACATGGTGGACCAACTAGGTAGGAGTGTCTACTAGAGTGGACAGTGAGTGGGCACGGTATTCAAAAACTACAGCAGCACTGCTGTGTCTGATCCACTCATACCAGCACAACACACACTAACACACCACCACCATGTCAGTGTCACTGCAGTGCTGAGAATCATCCACCACCCAAATAATACCTGCTCTGTGGTGGTCCTGTGGGGGTTCTGACCATTGAAGAACAGGGTGAAAGCGACTAAAAAGTATGTAGAGAAATAGATGGAATACAGTCAGTAATTGTAGAACTATAAAGTGCTTTTATATGGTAAGTGGAGCTGATAATATGGACAGTGAGTGTAGAAACAAGGAGGTGGTTTTGATGTTACGGCTGATCGGTGTATGTCATATATTACATTTGTGAGAAGAGAGAACTTTAGAGCGTGGACGACCTGGAGAGATTTTCTTTTAACGATGCCTTTCTATACAAGTTTTCAAATGATTTCAAATGGAAGACGCACAAAACACTAATTGCCAAAGTTCCAAATATTGTGAGCTGTTGTTTCTGCTATAAGTTTGCACTTTGCAATAACAGCACTTAGACATCCCTGACAGCTGTACCAAGACAGCAAGCTTGATTGTGCTTATTTGTTAGAGAGGTGGCACTGCATTACTGTGCCTAGCCGAAATTACTTATCCATACTGTTAGTGTTTGCCTAGAATTAGCATGACTGAAGGCTTAATTCTATGCACATATTATAAAAACCTGCGCCTTAACTAGTTAATCCTACTTTCTGAGAAGATGTGGCCTATGTTTTGAATCATACTAAAATAGCTTATGCATATTTTTGTTTCAATCCATGGATGACTGCATTTAAAAAGCTATTAGTTATGAGCAATTAAGAGTACATGTTTACATGCAGTGCTAGTGCTGGAAAGGAAAAGGCAACCTATCTTTTTTTTCCATCTCTTGTCCACACACACTCTGTCTCTATGGGAATTGTGATGAAATGTTTATATTAAACAACACCTTTATGACACTACTCGTTACCCAGATGTGTGCTTAATCATACAAACCACTAACATTAATCATTTGAAGCATAAAATATCACTGACAGTCTGAACATCAATCACAGGCTTAGGCATTTTCTTCTAGCACTTTATCAAAACGTGTTGGCAGGATTGGGCAAAAAAATTGGCACAAATTTCACACATATACACTGATCAGCCATAACATTAAAACCACCTCCTGGTTTCTATACACACTGTCCAATTCATCAGCTCCACTTACCAAATAGGAGCACTTTGTAATTCTACAATTACTGACTGTAGTCCATCTGTTTCTCTACATACTTTTTTTAGCTTGCTTTCATCCTGTTCTTCAATGGTCAGGACCCCCACAGAGCAGGTATTATTTAGGTGGTGGATCATTCTTAGCACTGCAGTGACACTGACATGGTGGTGGTGGTGTGTTAGTGTGTGTTGTGCTGGTATGAGTGGATCAGACACAGCAGCGCTGCTGGAGTTTTTGAATACCGTGTCCACTCACTGTCCACTCTATTAGACACTCTTACCTAGTTGGTCCACCTTGGAGATGTAAAGTCAGAGACGATCGCTCATCTATTGCTGCTGTTTGAGTTGGTCATCTTCTAGATCTTCATCAATGGTCACAAGACGCTGCCCACGGGGTGCTGTTGGCTGGATATTTTTGGTTGGTGGACTATTCTCAGTCCAGCAGTGACAGTGAGGTGTTTAAAAACTCCATCATCATCGCTGTGTCTGATCCACTCATACCAGCACAACACACACTAACACACCACCACGTCAGTGTCACTGCCGTGCTGAGAATCATCCACCATCTAAATAATACCTAGTTTGTAGTGGTCCTGTGGGGGTCCTGACCATTGAAGAACAGGGTGAAAGCAGGCTAAAAATGTATGTAGAGAAACAGATGGACTACAATCAGTAATTGTAGAACTACAAAGTGCTTCTATATGGTAAGTGGAGCTGATAAAATGTACAGTGAGAGTAGAATCAAGGAGGTGGTTTTAATGTTATGCCTGACCGGTGTATATTGTGAGTCAAAAAAGGAATTTCTGTATCTTTGCTCATGACCTTGGTGAATGTTGATCAATTTTTAAAATATTTTACTGCTGAATTTAGAATTACATTTGCAACAAAGTGATTGTTATTCTGCCCACCACACCCTTCATTAGTGTTCTTAGTTAAAAAATAAATAAATTAATTAATAAATCTTATGCTTCAGCTGGTAATTAGCCAGGACAGTTCAACTTGTATTCAAGCAGCTGGTAACTGGCACAACTTGCATTATTAAGAGCAGTTACCTACATTTCCACATACAAACATTATCTGGTCTAACCAGCTACCAGTATTAGCATCAGGATTCCCTGTTTCTCACAAAATCTGTAATAATTTTATCTTAATCTTAACAACAACATATACATTAGCCAACACAAAGCACTTCTAGGCTGTTTTTATTTCATTATGTAAATAGCTTTCTAGCTAATTCTAGTGCTAAACAAATTATAGCACAGCTAAAGCAATAAACTAATACTCCTACAAGAAAGTAACAAAAAGAACCTAGATAAAATTCTTACGAGTGTTAATCCTTGTCCCAGATAAGGTCAGCATTTATGTTTACATTATTAAAAACCAGTGCTTAGTAAAAGGATAAAGGATTATCTCACATTTTCAGGGAAATAAAACCCCTTAATAACTCTTAAGCATTTTAAAATCAAAAGTTAGTTAGTTTTGTATATGAGACTCGCCGTATGGCCCCGGCATTGGAGCCAATAGGTAGTTCGGTATTTTCGTTACGTAAAATAACCAAAAGACAATAAAATATCAGAATACATGTAATCAAAATATACAGTGAATGCACAGCAAGGGATTTTGGGAATCTGTGTAACCTGCTTAACGTTACTATATACAGCGTATCACAAAAGTGAGTACACCCCTCACATTTCTGCAGATATTTAAGTATATCTTTTCATGGGACAACACTGACAAAATGACACTTTGACACAATGAAAAGTAGTCTGTGTGCAGCTTATATAACAGTGTAAATGTATTCTTCCCTCAAAATAACTCAATATACAGCCATTAATGTCTAAACCACCAGCAACAAAAGTGAGTACACCCCTTAGTGAAAGTTCCTGAAGTGTCAATATTTTGTGTGGCCACCATTATTTCCCAGAACTGCCTTAACTCTCCTGGGCATGGATTTTACCAGAGCTTCACAGGTTGCCAATGGAATGCTTTTCCACTCCTCCATGACAACATCACGGAGCTGGCGGATTTTCGAGACTGCGCTCCTCCACCTTCCGCTTGAGGATGCCCCAAAGATGTTCTATTGGGTTTAGGTCTGGAGACATGCTTGGCCAGTCCATCACCTTTACCCTCAGCCTCTTCAATAAAGCAGTGGTCGTCTTAGAGGTGTGTTTGGGGTCATTATCATGCTGGAACACTGCCCTGCGACCCAGTTTCCGGAGGGAGGGGATCATGCTCTGCTTCAGTATTTCACAATACATATTGGAGTTCATGTGTCCCTCAATGAAATGTAACTCCCCAACACCTGCTGCACCCATGCAGCCCCAGACCATGGCATTCCCACCACCATGCTTGACTGTAGGCATGACACACTTATCTTTGTACTCCTCACCTGATTGCCGCCACACATGCTTGAGACCATCTGAACCAAACAAATTAATCTTGGTCTCATCAGACCATAGGACATGGTTCCAGTAATCCATGTCCTTTGTTGACATGTCTTCAGCAAACTGTTTGCGGACTTTCTTGTGTAGAGACTTCAGAAGAGGCTTCCTTCTGGGGTGACAGCAATGCAGACCAATTTGATGTAGTGTGCGGCGTATGGTCTGAGCACTGACAGGCTGACCCCCCACCTTTTCAATCTCTGCAGCAATGCTGACAGCACTCCTGCGCCTATCTTTTAAAGACAGCAGCTGGATGTGACGCTGAGCACGTGCACTCAGCTTCTTTGGACGACCAACGCGAGGTCTGTTCTGAGTGGACCCTGCTCTTTTAAAACGCTGGATGATCTTGGCCACTGTGCTGCAGCTCAGTTTCAGGGTGTTGGCAATCTTCTTGTAGCCTTGGCCATCTTCATATAGCGCAACGATTCGTCTTTTAAGATCCTCAGAAAGTTCTTTGCCATGAGGTGCCATGTTGGAACTTTCAGTGACCAGTATGAGAGAGTGTGAGAGCTGTACTACTAAATTGAACACACCTGCTCCCTATGCACACCTGAGACCTAGTAACACTAACAAATCACATGACATTTTGGAGGGAAAATGACAAGCAGTGCTCAATTTGGACATTTAGGGATGTAGTCTCTTAGGGGTGTACTCACTTTTGTTGCCGGTGGTTTAGACATTAATGGCTGTATATTGAGTTATTTTGAGGGAAGAATAAATTTACACTTTTATATAAGCTGCACACAGACTACTTTTCATTGTGTCAAAGTGTCATTCTGTCAGTGTTGTCCCATGTAAAGATATACTTAAATATCTGCAGAAATGTGAGGGGTGTACTCACTTTTGTGATACACTGTATATATACAGGGGTTGGACAAAATAACTGAAACACCTTTTAGTGTGGGAGGTTTCATGGCTAAATTGGACCAGTCTGGTGGCCATTCTTCATTAATTGCACATTGCACCAGTAAGAGCAGAGTGTGAAGGTTCAATTAGCAGGGTAAGAGTACAGTTTTGCTCAAAATATTGCAATGCACACAACATTATGGGTGACATACCAGAGTTCAAAAGAGGACAAATTGTTGGTGCACGTCTTGCTGGCGCATCTGTGACCAAGACAGCAAGTCTTTGTGATGTATCAAGAGCCACGGTATCCAGGGTAATGTCAGCATACCACCAAGAAGGACAAACCACATCCAACAGGATTAACTGTGGACGCAAGAGGAAGCTGTCTGAAAGGGATGTTCGGGTGCTAACCCGGATTGTATCCAAAAAACATAAAACCACGGCTGCCCAAATCACGGCAGAATTAAATGTGCACCTCAACTCTCCTGTTTCCACCAGAACTGTCCGTCGGGAGCTCCACAGGGTCAATATACACGGCCGGGCTGCTATAGCCAAACCTTTGGTCACTCGTGCCAATGCCAAACGTCGGTTTCAATGGTGCAAGGAGCGCAAATCTTGGGCTGTGGACAATGTGAAACATGTATTGTTCTCTGATGAGTCCACCTTTACTGTTTTCCCCACATCCGGGAGAGTTACGGTGTGGAGAAGCCCCAAAGAAGCGTACCACCCAGACTGTTGCATGCCCAGAGTGAAGCATGGGGGTGGATCAGTGATGGTTTGGGCTGCCATATCATGGCATTCCCTTGGCCCAATACTTGTGCTAGATGGGCGCATCACTGCCAAGGACTACCGAACCATTCTGGAGGACCATGTGCATCCAATGGCGGTGCCGTGTATCAGGATGACAATGCACCAATACACACAGCAAGACTGGTGAAAGATTGGTTTGATGAACATGAAAGTGAAGTTGAACATCTCCCATGGCCTGCACAGTCACCAGATCTAAATATTATTGAGCCACTTTGGGGTGTTTTGGACGTAGTGATCACGTAGTGACCTGGCCACTATCCTGCAAGAAGAATGGCTTAAAATCCCTCTGACCACTGTGCAGGATATGTATATGTCATTTCCAAGACGAATTGACGCTGTATTGGCCGCAAAAGGAGGCCCTACACCATACTAATAAATTATTGTGGTCTAAAACCAGGTGTTTCAGTTATTTTGTCCAACCCCTGTATATATATACAGTGTATCACAAAAGTGAGTACACCCCTCACATTTCTGCAGATATTTAAGTATATCTTTTCATGGGACAACACTGACAAAATGACACTTTGACACAATGAAAAGTAGTCTGTGTGCAGCTTATATAACAATGTAAATGTATTCTTCCCTCAAAATAACTCAATATACAGCCATTAATGTCTAAACCACCGGCAACAAAAGTGAGTACACCCCTAAGAGACTACACCCCTAAATGTCCAAATTGAGCACTGCTTGTCATTTTCCCTCCAAAATGTCATGTGATTTGTTAGTGTTACTAGGTCTCAGGTGTGCATAGGGAGCAGGTGTGTTCAATTTAGTAGTACAGCTCTCACACTCTCTCATACTGGTCACTGAAAGTTCCAACATGGCACCTCATGGCAAAGAACTCTCTGAGGATCTTAAAAGACGAATTGTTGCGCTACATGAAGATGGCCAAGGCTACAAGAAGATTGCCAACACCCTGAAACTGAGCTGCAGCACAGTGGCCAAGATCATCCAGCGTTTTAAAAGAGCAGGGTCCACTCAGAACAGACCTCGCGTTGGTCGTCCAAAGAAGCTGAGTGCACGTGCTCAGCGTCACATCCAACTGCTGTCTTTGAAAGATAGGCGCAGGAGTGCTGTCAGCATTGCTGCAGAGATTGAAAAGGTGGGGGGTCAGCCTGTCAGTGCTCAGACCATACGCCGCACACTACATCAAATTGGTCTGCATGGCTGTCACCCCAGAAGGAAGCCTCTTCTGAAGTCTCTACACAAGAAAGCCCGCAAACAGTTTGCTGAAGACATGTCAACAAAGGACATGGATTACTGGAACCATGTCCTATGGTCTGATGAGACCAAGATTAATTTGTTTGGTTCAGATGGTCTCAAGCATGTGTGGCGGCAATCAGGTGAGGAGTACAAAGATAAGTGTGTCATGCCTACAGTCAAGCATGGTGGTGGGAATGCCATGGTCTGGGGCTGCATGAGTGCAGCAGGTGTTGGGGAGTTACATTTCATTGAGGGACACATGAACTCCAATATGTACTGTGAAATACTGAGCAGAGCATGATCCCCTCCCTCCGGAAACTGGGTCGCAGGGCAGTGTTCCAGCATGATAATGACCCCAAACACACCTCTAAGACGACCACTGCTTTATTGAAGAGGCTGAGGGTAAAGGTGATGGACTGGCCAAGCATGTCTCCAGACCTAAACCCAATCGAACATCTTTGGGGCATCCTCAAGCGGAAGGTGGAGGAGTGCAAAGTCTCGAATATCCGCCAGCTCCGTGATGTCGTCATGGAGGAGTGGAAAAGCATTCCAGTGGCAACCTGTGAAGCTCTGGTAAACTCCATGCCCAGGAGAGTTAAGGCAGTTCTGGGAAATAATGGTGGCCACACAAAATATTGACACTTCAGGAACTTTCACTAAGGGGTGTACTCACTTTTGTTGCCGGTGGTTTAGACATTAATGGCTGTATATTGAGTTATTTTGAGGGAAGAATAAATTTACACTGTTATATAAGCTGCACACAGACTACTTTTCATTGTGTCAAAGTGTCATTTTGTCAGTGTTGTCCCATGAAAAGATATACTTAAATATCTGCAGAAATGTGAGGGGTGTACTCACTTTTGTGATACACTGTATATATATATACATACACTGTATATACGCTTTGTTGCGCACTCATGTTCACAAACAGTGCAGGTTACAAAAGGAAAAATGCAAAAATGGCACAAACTGACTACTGATGAATGAAAACTAGATAGATAGATAGATAGATAGATAGATAGATAGATAGATAGATAGATAGATAGATAGATAGATAGATAGATAGATAGATAGATAGATAGATAGATAGATAGATAGATAGATAGATAGATAGAAGGATGATGAGCTCCTAGTTACACCTCTGGTGGGGAAGCTTTGTGGCTTCAGGGCCTGATTATTGGAACCATGAAGTCGGGTTTTGAAATGGCCTAGTCAAAGTTTAAACTTAAGCACACAGTAAATGCTTACAAGTGGTAAGAGTAAGCCCGTCACAGCATCTCAATTAAGTTTAAGGTCTTAAGTCCCTCCAAAGCAATGTGAAAATGGATGTTTAGTTATCAAAACTGTTTAAATCAGGGGTGCCCATACTTTCATGGCTTGAGATCTACCATTGCAGTCAACAGGTCACCGTGATCTACTTTTTAAAAAGGTTGGTCTCATCATTTATCAAAAAAGCTTTAAAGCTTTTTTAAATGTGCTTCAGTTGCCTATATTGATATTCAGCATTACAGGGCAAGCGAATGAAAATACACAATAACCTTATTCTAATGATTTACACTGAATAGTGTCACCCAGGTTTATGTAGTCTGGACAATAGCTGCTGATGCCAATTCTCAAGCAGGCTTCCAAGTGTTCATCAGTAAGTGTGGACCGATATTTAGACTTAATTATTTTCATGTGTGAAAAGGCTGATTCACACAAGTAGGTTGATTCAAAAATGCTGTCAAATATGCGGCACATTTTCTTATGTTTGTATATTCCAAAATTGTCCAGCAGAGGCCCTTGACTTCATATGAATGTCAGATTATGGGGTTACAATTTCATTACAATGTAACATGAGATCTGAATATTCTCTATCAGCTTCTTCCACATATGAACGAAACAGCCGTCGTTGCAGTGTTCCTGCCTGAATTGAATAGTTTTTGGTTTCTTTGTGCTTGGTTGCGCACTCATCTACACAAACAGTGTAGGTTACAAAAGGAAAAATGCAAAAACGGCGCAAACTGGCTACTGATGCTAATCTGAAAACTTTCCAGATTAGCAGTGCTTTATGTGGGCTTAGGTGTAGCTATGGTAGCAAATTAAAGAAACAGTGGCCACATTTCATATCAATCACGTTGACCTGTTTGAATGAGGTTCGATCTACAAGTGTGCACTGTGCGATCGGCTGGTCATTCGCGATCGACGTATTGGGCACCCTGGTTTAAACGCTCTTATTGTGACAAATAAGCAAAAATATATGAAAATTAGAATGCATAGAGGGTATAATTACATCACTGTACACAAACTGTCTTGATAAGGTGCAACTGAGTGTAACAGCGCCCCTAATGTAACAATCCAAAATGACTGATTTGGTTGCGTCTTCATGTCCGTCAATAATTTCTCATTTTTGGCTCTTGACGTTTAATTAAAATGATCCTAATCACATGTTGTAGTCCTCTCACACACAATCTTTACTGACAACAGAGTAGTACCAAAACAGCAATAATGCCCCCAAGCACCTGCCTATCACATACTAGCTATCAACTTTGCACACTGTATTTCTTGCACTATTACTATGTGTGAATAGTAGTTGCAGTAGTATTTCCAAGTCATGGTAGATATTCGTAGTGGCAGCAATCAGATCGAGAAAGAAACATATCTATGAAGAGGGATCAGACTTGGACTGAAACTACACACACACACACACAGTGTGAAAACCTTGAAGGAAGAATATGCCTTCAAGCATGTGTCTGTGCATGCATGCCCATATGCACGTGTGTGAGGGCATCTAAATCTCTGGCACAGCTCAGTGATGGCGTTTGACAGCATTAGACTTTCATATTAAGAATGACAGTGCAAATCAGTATAGGAGAAAGACCCATCACTCACTATATCAGCTGATGCAAAACGTCAAACTCCACGCACGCCACATGGACAGCCTTCATCAAAACGAGTGCACTCACTGCCTGCAGTAGATTTATCATCACATGCTTAAGTGTAGAACCCAAGAAAGTAATACAAAGCATGACTTAAAGCACAATGATTTTACATGAAGGCATGCAATGTTGTGCCTCTTGAAAATGTATGTACTGGCTTTCTTGTCTTTTCTCATTTATCACTCATTTATCAAGTAAAAGCTACCATGATTTGCATACTCTTACTCTTAATTTTACATTTTACAGCAGTCTTTTGACATGCAACACTTTAATATAAAGATAGACAGAATGACATTCAATATTTACTCACGTAATTGCTTACTTTTACTACATGTGCAGTTATCGGCTTCACATGTGTCAGGGGAGGCGGTGGTCCACCGCAGATGTGATGCATAAGAAGTGGTGCATGCTGTAGACAAATTGAATTATTATAAAGTAACAGAATTGGAAAGGGCTAAATTGCGAAGGTGTAATTAAAGTACCATAATAAGGGGTTGGGTATAATGTAAAGAAATTCCACTTAACATGCACTGGACATTCTATGAATCATTTTGGGCTACATTAATGAGAGAAAAAAAAATGCACAGTGCAAAAGTGTCATTGAAAAAATAATTGGTGGCCACGACTTATTAGGGTAAAGAGTGCCAACACAATTCTTTTATTCCAGCCACAGCTAACAAAGCATACAGAATTGGATATATGCTAAACCAGGGGTGGGCAATAGTGGTGTGCGATACTGCAAAATTTAGATCCGGTATCAAGTAAATACAGGGCCAGTATCGCTGATACTGATACCGATACTTTTTACTTATAAAGCAGCTTATTTACTTTCATGTAGGGAAGAGCAATGTGTCATGATTAATGAGGTGAATGTATCATCAATATGCTTTGACGACTAAATGATTGTGTTAATTCGTTAATTATGTGCATGTGAAAACCCAATACAGTTTTTAAAAGTAAAATAAAGTACAGAGAAATATTAAAGAACGTTAATTCTTTTTTCAGTGAAAGGTTTGTTTATAAACAATTATATAAAAACTACATTTATTCCTTTCACTACACTTCTTTTCTTGCTTAAAACAAAGTACAGTGCAACATTATAACTGAAGAACAAATGTTTTAAAACTTAACTCTTTTAATGTAATACATATTTTTTTTTTAATTCACTGATGAAAAATATCCACTTTTTCTCTCTGCCTTTCTCTTACTGCTATATGTATTTTACTAATTATGTTATAATTATTAGATTTTTAAAAGTGTAATTTTCACTTTTATGATAATTAATGGTAAAACAGCCGAACGGATGAACAGATATAAGCCCCCCACCCAGTGTGTGTATATATACACCGATCAGGCATAACATCAGGTATTATTTAGGTGGTGGATTATTCTCTTGAGGGTGGTAAAACAGACAATGAATGAACAGATATACCCCCCTAAACCTAAGAACTGTTACCTTCAGTAACAACTGCAATCAAACATTTGCAATAATTTGCAAATTTGACATCACTGAGGAGAAATTTCTGCCCATGCTTCTTATTAAGCTCAGCCATCAGTGCTGAGATCAGAGTTTGAATCTTAGCCGTGTTATTAGCTGGCCAGGCCTCTTAAAAAGATATGGTTGACTGAGCACAAGGCAGAAATACCCTAAACAGGGCACCAGTCTATTCAAGGGCTTTGGCCATCGCTACCTCAGTGTTTCCCAGTGGTGCTGGGTCTGCCTTGACCTTGACCAGGATAAAGCGGTTCACAAAAATGAAATCCTGCCAAAAAGCCATTTAAATAATTAAAACCTTTTCTTATTTAAGGTGCACCTGCATACACACTATAAGAAAAGGGCTTATTTATTTGTAAGCAGGTTGGAGTTATGATGTTCCATATAAAACAAAACAATCCACCTGCTGTTTTCTCCTCCCTTTCCTGTATGACAATAGACCAGCTGAACTGATGGCGTTGTAAACAGGAAAATTTAATGAAAAATCTCTTATCTGGGCCAATGCACTTGCCAGTGGGAAATAGACGACCTTAATAACGCAATTAAATGTTAGCAAATGAATTACACCAGGCAATATTTTCCTCCATTAGTCTGCCACTACATCCAGTTCATGTGTCTTTGATAGCAGAGACGTTGCGGGTTTAGTAGAGTGACGGTGATATTTAATGGGTACTGTCTAATTGAACACACACGCACACATACACAGCATCAATACAAAAATAGTTAATAAAGACTCCTACAGTTTAAATGTCAAATGAGCTGTGTAAACTGTGTGTGTGACCAGGTATAAACCTACATACACAACCTTGGTTTTACAAAAATACATGGCTAAGAAAACAAATGCGATGAGCCACTTGACATAGGAATGTGCACAAGCAACAATTACTAGTGGAAAATTATGATGCCTAATAAATGCATGATAAAATGGTTTTAATATTTTGTTTGTCGTGTTTAACTTTGAGGGTGCTAAGGTGGTGAAGCGGTATATTATGCTAGCCCTCTACTGCTGGGATAAAGGGTTTGAAATCCCCAGCATTGGTATCGGCCAGTTTGGTCATGTCTGAAGGTGGGGGTAGAATGGCAGAGGCCCCCTGATAGATTTATGTCCTGTCCAGGGTGTGTTAGTGCATTGTACCCACCGCAACCCTGTCAGCATAAAAGTGGTAAAGCATAAAAATGAAATTAATATTTAACCTATTAAATATACAGTGAATATACAAAGAACATTATATTCAAGTATTAAATATGTATCGGGGCAGCACGGTGGCTTAGTGGGTAGCACTGTCGCCTCACAGCAAGAAGGTCCTGGGTTCGATCCCCAGGTGGGGCGGTCTGGGTCCTTTCTGTGAGGAGCATGCATGTTCTCCCCGTGTCTGCGTGGGTTTCCTCCAGGAGCTCCGGTTTCCTCTCACAGTCCAAAAACACACAGTCAGGTTAATTGGAGAAACTGAATAGGTGAATGGTGTGTGTGTGTGTGTGTGTGTGTGTGTGTGTGTGTGTGTGTGTGTGTGTGTGTGTGTGTGTGTGTGTGTGTGTGTGTGTATATGTGTGTATGCCCTGCGATGGACTGGCGCCCCGTCCAGGGTGTTACTGTGTGCCTTGCGCCCATTGAAAAGCTGGGATAGGCTCCAGCACCCTTCGTGACCCTAATTAGATAAGCGGTTAAGAAAGTGAGTGAGAGTGAGTGTGTTTGACATTAAACTTGTGAACTAATGAATCTACATATAAATGAAGTCATGCTACAGCATATTTTTAAACCAATTCCTTTTATTCCTTAGTTGACACAATTTGCATTAATTTATACACACTGGGTCCTGTTTGAAAGCTAGTGAGCTGCCTTGCTGCCTACCTAGGTAGCTGCTTAAGTAGAGAGGATTCTAATAAGACATCGAACTCATAAGGCAGATTATTTAGATGCACTACTTAGACAGTGATTATAGCGATTACGTCACTGCAGTTTTTGCTTACTAAACTAACACCGTTAGCCTGGCAGCACAACTTGCTAGTATTCCAGCTAACATCTTCCTCCGTGTACCAAAAACGGTTTAACTGTCACCGACTAGCCCGAATTTGCAAATAAATGACACTTGTACACCTTTATACAAATTAAATATTAATGAGAATTTATTTAAATTTGAAAAGAACTTCGTTGTTCCGCATCTGTTCGCCGTATTTGTTATTTTTTGTGACAAAAGTTGTCACACTGAATGCTGGGGTTGATGCCCCATCAGTCAGTCAGTTGTTGTTTTGAATTAAGGCACTTTAGTAGGCATTTATTGTTTTATTCTCAATTTTTACCCGATTGCATTATGCTTCCTTCTCTACTGGTGCTGAACCCCGCCCCTGATTGAGGAGAGCGAACTGACACACGCTCCCTCCGACACGTGAGCAGTACCCAACTGCATCTTTTCACCTGCACGAGGCGAGTTCTCATGCCAATCAGCCTTGTGCACGGAGATCCACACACTGATCAGCCTTATTCCTCTACTCTGTGCAGACACCATCAATCAGCCAGCAGAGGTCAAAATTGTATCAGCATCAGTATCAGTATCATATGAGCTAAGATTCGATATGATATCACTGAAATCCCAGCTCTGGTGTGCTAACGTATTTTACCGCTGCGCCACCTGGGCGTCATCCTAGTAGGCAGCTTTTTTTCAGAAGTGTGCATAAGATGACGTAAAACGCTGTCTATGTAGAGAGCTCACTAGGTTTTCGGACAGACCCACTGAGTTTTTTCATGTCTTCAGTGAAAGACAATTTTGGACTGCAGAGCACCAGCACTATCTTACTACAAACTTACTATTTTATAGAGTTTGATTTCTCGGCTGGGGGGCCAGGGTCTTTTCTGTGTTAAGTTTGCCAACATGGGTTTCCTCCAGGTTCTCTGGCTTCCTCAAACAAGTTCAAAAACATGTTACCACCTGTCCTGTCATCCTGTCATGAATGTTACCAAAGTGTAAACATGAGGTTTAAATCTTAAAAAACAAACATCCTCATGTCGAAATAAAATATTATTTTATAGTGGTCAAACTGTTGACTTTTATAATTCTTGCAGCCATGTTTCTGATCTTTAAACCTCTCTTATTAATAACATTTTGACAAAGCTGTCCACTAAAATTCCACATAAGCTCTAACATAAGCTATGACTGGGCTGAATGTCATTTTACTGATGGTCCCCATCTTCACAAAATGTGCATGCTAGTAATACTAGCACCTAATAAACTGGGCATGTAAACTGGGAGTGCTTCTAATGAGGTTACAAATGAAAGCAGTCTAATCTGAGGCTTATGTGGTTGCGCTCATTTTCAGTTTTTACTCTGTGCTGCATTTACATTTTCTTTAAATATGCTGATGGTGAGTTAATTTAGAAAAGCCTATCTGCATTTAATTACCACCCTTCAGATAACATTACAGAGCAGAAGTTACTTCGTGTCTTACATGGGCATTTGCAATGTCTGAAAATGGTAGCAGTCAGCTCTTTAAAAAGTTGCCTAATCATTGAAAATGCTGTTTGACCTGCCAATTAATAAACACAATACACTGTCTATTTAAAACACACAGGCAAGACATAAGGTGAAGGAAAACCCTGAATAAATGAGTGGAGATAGAGCAAAGGCTTTAAGACTGGTGTACTACTTAATACACAGAACAGTGGCTCAGTGTATAGCACTGTCACCTCACAGCAAAAAGGTCCTGGGTTTGATTCCTAGGTGGAGCACTCAAGGTCCAGCATTGCTGTGTCTGATCCACTCATACCAGCACAACACTCATTAACACACCACCACCATGTCATTGTCACTGCAGTGCTGAGAATGATCCACCACCCAAATAATGCCTGCTCTGTAGTGGTCCTGACCACTGAAGAACGGGGTGAAAGCAGGCTAAAAAAGTATGTAGAGAAATAGATGGACTACAGTCAGTAATTGTAGAACTTCTAGTGCTTCTATATGGTAAGTGGAGCTGATATAATGGACAGCAAGTGTAGAAACAAGGAGGTGGTCATAATGTTATGCCTAATCGGTGTACATTTTCAGCATTTGGCAGACACCTTTATCCAAAGCGACTTACAGTCTGAGCAATTGAGGGTTAAGGGCCTTGCTCAAGGGCTCAACAGCAGCAACCTGGCAGTGGTGGGACTTGGACTAGCGACCTTCTGATTACTAGTGCAGTACCTTAACCACTAGGCTATGGCTTGCAACTCATTTCCCATGTATTTTGTCTCATGAACTGACAAAATCTAAGCCAAGGTACATTATTCTGGCAGCTCACAGTAATCCAACACCTTACCAAGTTACCTTATTACCTTAAGTGGATTTTTATTTTCATTTGTAACCTGTATGTACACTGATCAGTCATAACATTAAAACCACCTCCATGTTTATACACTCACTATCAATTTTATTAGACCGTCATCCATCTATTTCTCTACATACTGTTTTAGCCGCTTTCACCCTGTTCTTCAATGGTCAGAACCCCCACAGGACCACTACAGAGCAGGTATTATTAGGGTGGTGGATCATTCTTAGCACTGCAGTGACAATGACATGGTGGTGGTTTGTTAATGTGTGTTGTGCTGGTATGAGTGGATCAGACACAGCAATGCTGCTGGAGTTTTTAATTAGTGTCCACTCACTGCTCACTCTATTAGACACTCCTACCTAGTTGGTCCACCTTGTAGATGTAAAGTCAGAGACGATCGCTCATCTGTTGCTGCTGTTTGAGTTGGTCATCTTCTAGACCTTCATAAGTGGTCACAGGGCGCTGTTGGATGAATATTTTTGGTTGGTGGACTATTTTCAGTCCAGCAGTGACAGTGAGGTGTTTAAAAACTCCATTAGTGCTGCTGTGTCTTATCCACTCATACCAGCACAACACACACTAACACACCACCACCATGTCAGTGTCACTGCAGTGCTGAGAATGATCCACCACCCAAATAATACCTACTCTGTGGTGGTCCTGTGAAAGTCCTGACCATTGAAGAACAGCATGAAAGGGGGCTAACAAAGCATGCAGAGAAACAGATAGACTACAGTCAGTAAATGTACAACTACAAAGTGCTTCTATATGGTAAGTGGAGCTGATAAAATGGACAGAGTGTAGAAACAAGGAGGTGGTTTTAATGTTATGGCTGATCTGTGTATATTGTTAGTTCCTGAGCAACAGTGTACTAGCAAGCGGGGAAAAAAATCCCCCATCCTTACAGAAAACAAATGACGTGTTTGCAGTCAAACTGCAACTTATTAAAAAAAAAAACCACATAAATGTAAAACAAATTGCAATTAAATGTTAGAGCATCGTTGCCTCATCCGTTCTACTACAGATAACCCCATGTTAATTTTATTTATGATTTTTTTCTGACATAATGCCATGATTTTAAAGAATTACAAATAAATAAATAAATAAATAAAAATTCAGCTGGGCTAAATGCTGCGCTTCTATGGAAACCATATCATATCGAAAAGAGGATCACGACTTTTAGGATCACGGAAAGAATTAGGTTAAAAGGAACTGATACAGCAATCATCTGCTTCCATGCCCCCTTTGTCGGCCATAAATTGCATGGCAGATGGACATATTTCTGTGAATCATGTCTCACTGCCAATCTCTTCATCAAGTGAGCACATTATAAAATTTACCCTTCTTTATTTGTTAACAATACAAACAAATTTTAGGTGTCATGAGGATAGGTGGTTTAAAAATGATTGAACTCATAGCTGAATCAACACAGTACCAGAACATGTAGTAAAGGAGTTGTTTAGCTGTTACATAATGGCTAAAAGTTTTTGCTGTGTTGAAACTTTAAGACCCTGTTCAAGGCCAGCTCAGTGATGGGGTCACCAATGAGGTCATTTGTCTGAGCATCTTAGAACCTTTGGCCACGCTAATTTACATAAATGGCTAGCAAGGTCACACGGTTGCCTCGGTTGTGCTACTCATGGGGGTGTTAGACACCCCAGAGCTGTATCTCTCTCTCTTTCTCTCTCTCTCTCTCTCACACACACACAAACGATTTACATACACTTTCACAGAAAGAACAGCTTAGAGGAGAGTCATAGTGCAGAACTATATATATATACAGTGTATCACGAAAGTGAGTACACCCCTCACATTTCTGCAAATATTTCATTATATCTTTTCATGGGACAACACTATAGACATGAAACTTGGATATAACTAAGAGTAGTCAGTGTACAACTTGTATAGCAGTGTAGATTTACTGTCTTCTGAAAATAACTCAACACACAGCCATTAATGTCTAAATAGCTGCCAACATAAGTGAGTACACCCCACAGTGAACATGTCCAAATTGTGCCTAAAGTGTAAATATTTTGTGTGACCACCATTATTATCACTGCCTTAACCCTCCTGGGCATGGAATTCACCAGAGCTGCACAGGTTGCTACTGGAATCCTCTTCCACTCCTCCGTGATGACATCACGGAGCTGGTGGATGTTAGACACCTTAAACTCCTCCACCTTCCACTTGAGGATGCGCCACAGGTGCTCAATTGGGTTTAGTCCATCACCTTTACCTTCAGCTTCCTCAGCAAGGCAGTTGTCATCTTGGAGGTTGTGTTTGGGGTCGTTATCCTGTTGGAAAACTGCCATGAGGCCCAGTTTTCGAAGGGAGGGGATCATGCTCTGTTTCAGAATGTCACAGTACATGTTGGAATTCATGTTTCCCTCAATGAACTGCAGCTCCCCAGTGCCAGCAACACTCATGCAGCCCAAGACCATGATGCTACCACCACCATGCTTGACTGTAGGCAAGATACAGTTGTCTTGGTACTTCTCACCAGGGCGCCGCCACACATGCTGGACACCATCTGAGCCAAACAAGTTTATCTTGGTCTCGTCAGACCACAGGGCATTCCAGTAATCCATGTTCTTGGACTGCTTGTCTTCAGCAAACTGTTTGCTGGCTTTCTTGTGCGTCAGCTTCCTTCTGGGATGACGACCATGCAGACCGAGTTGATGCAGTATGCGGTGTATGGTCTGAGCACTGACAGGCTGACCTCCCACGTCTTCAACCTCTGCAGCAATGCTGGCAGCACTCATGTGTCTATTTTTTAAAGCCAACCTCTGGATATGACGCCGAACACGTGGACTCAACTTCTTTGGTCGACCCTGGCGAAGCCTGTTCCGAGTGGAACCTGTCCTGGAAAACCGCTGTATGACCTTGGCCACCATGCTGTAGCTCAGTTTCAGGGTGTTAGCAATCTTCTTATAGCCCAGGCCATCTTTGTGGAGAGCAACAATTCTATTTCTCACATCCTCAGAGAGTTCTTTGCCATGAGGTGCCATGTTGAATATCCAGTGGCCAGTATGAGAGAATTGTACCCAAAACACCAAATTTAACAGCCCTGCTCCCCATTTACACCTGGGACCTTGACACATGACACCAGGGAGGGACAACGACACATTTGGGCACAATTTGGACATGTTCACTGTGGGGTGTACTCACTTATGTTGCCAGCTATTTAGACATTAATGGCTGTGTGTTGAGTTATTTTCAGAAGACAGTAAATCTACACTGCTATACAAGCTGTACACTGACTACTCTAAGTTATATCCAAGTTTCATGTCTATAGTGTTGTCCCATGAAAAGATATAATGAAATATTTGCAGAAATGTGAGGGGTGTACTCACTTTTGTGATACACTGTATATATATATATATATATATATATATATATACACACACATACACACACTGATCAGCCATAACATTAAAACCACCTCCTTGTTTCTACACTCACTGTCCATTTTATCAGCTCCACTTACCACATAGAAGCACTTTGTAGTTCTACAATTACTGACTGTAGTCCATCTGTTTCTCTACATACCTTTGTAGCCTGCTTTCAACCTGTTCTTCAATAAGGAGGACCCCCAGAGGACCACCACAGAGCAGGTATTATTTAGGTGGTGGATCATTCTCAGCACTGCAGTGACACTGACATGGTGTTAGTGTGTGTTGTGCTGGTATGAGTGGATCAGACACAGCAGCGCTGCTGGAGTTTTTAAAATCCTGTGTCCACTCACTGTCCACTCTATTAGACACTCCTACCTATTTGGTCCACCTTGTAGATATAAAGTCAAAGACAATCACTAATCTATTGCTGCTGTTCGAGTTGGTCATCTTCTAGACCAACTTCTGTCTGATCCACTCATACCAGCACAACACACACTAACACACCACCACCATGTCAGTGTCACTGCAGTGCTGAGAATGTACAAACACCCAAATAATACCTACTCTGTAGTGGTCCTGGGAGAGTCCAGACCATTGAAGAACAGGGTAAGAGGGGGCTAACAAAGCATGCAGAGAAACAGATGGACTACAGTCAGTAATTGTAGAACTACAAAGTGCTTCTAACATGGTAAGTGGAGCTGATAAAAGAGGTTGTTTTAATGTTATGGCTGATCGGTGTGTGTGTGTGTGTGTGTATATACAGTGTATCACAAAAGTGAGTACACCCCTCACATTTCTGCAAATATTTCATTATATCTTTTCATGGGACAACACTATAGACATGAAACTTGGATATAACTTAGAGTAGTCAGTGTACAGCTTTTATAGCAGTGTAGATTTACTGTCTTCTGAAAATAACTCAACACACAGCCATTAATGTCTAAATAGCTGGCAACATAAGTGAGTACACCCCACAGTGAACATGTCCAAATTGTGGCAAATGTGTCGTTGTCCCTCCCTGGTGTCATGTGTCAAGGTCCCAGGTGTAAATGGGGAGCAGGGCTGTTAAATTTGGTGTTTTGGGTACAATTCTCTCATACTGGCCACTGGATATTCAACATGGCACCTCATGGCAAAGAACTCTCTGAGGATGTGAGAAATAGAATTGTTGCTCTCCACAAAGATGGCCTGGGCTATAAGAAGATTGCTAACACCCTGAAACTGAGCTACAGCATGGTGGCCAAGGTCATACAGCGGTTTTCCAGGACAGGTTCCACTCGGAACAGGCTTCGCCAGGGTCAACCAAAGAAGTTGAGTCCACGTGTTCAGCATCATATTCAGAAATTGGCTTTAAAAAATAGACACGAGTGCTGCCAGCATTGCTGCAGAGGTTGAAGATGTGGGAGGTCAGCCTGTCAGTGCTCAGACCATACGCCGCACACTGCATCAACTCGGTCTGCATGGTCATCATCCCAGAAGGAAGCTGGCGCACAAGAAAGCCCGCAAACAGTTTGCTGAAGACAAGCAGTCCAAGAACATGGATTACTGGAATGCCCTGTGGTCTGACGAGACCAAGATAAACTTGTTTGGCTCAGATGGTGTCCAGCATGTGTGGCGGCGCCCTGGTGAGAAGTACCAAGACAACTGTATCTTGCCTACAGTCAAGCATGGTGGTGGTAGCATCATGGTCTTGGGCTGCATGAGTGTTGCTGGCACTGGGGAGCTGCAGTTCATTGAGGGAAACATGAATTCCAACATGTACTGTGACATTCTGAAACAGAGCATGATCCCCTCCCTTCGAAAACTCATGGCAGTTTTCCAACAGGATAACGACCCCAAACACAACCTCCAAGATGACAACTGCCTTGCTGAGGAAGCTGAAGGTAAAGATGATGGACTAAACCCAATTGAGCACCTGTGGCGCATCCTCAAGTGGAAGGTGGAGGAGTTCAAGGTGTCTAACATCCACCAGCTCCGTGATGTCATCATGGAGGCGTGGAAGAGGATTCCAGTAGCAACCTGTGCAGCTCTGGTGAATTCCATGCCCAGGAGGGTTAAGGCAGTGCTGGATAATAATGGTGGTCACACAAAATATTGACACTTTGGGCACAATTTGGACATGTTCACTGTGGGGTGTACTCACTTATGTTGCCAGCCATTTAGACATTAATGGCTGTGTGTTGAGTTATTTTCAGAAGACAGTAAATCTACACTGCTATACAAATTGTACACTGACTACTCTAAGTTATATCCAAGTTTTATTTCTATAGTGTTGTCCCATGAAAAGATATAATAAAATATTTGCAGAAATGTGAGGGGTGTACTCACTTTTGTGATACACTGTATATATACACACAGACAGAGAAGATAAAAGCAAAGCATAGTTTCTTGCTAGAACTTCAAAGCTAAGCTCATGACAAACCATGTAAAACATGATTGTGAAAGATGTTTTTCACATTTTTAGATACTGAAAGCAGGGGTGTAGCAAAACACTCAGCTCATGATTCAATTCACAATTCTTATTATTATTTAATGAAAAGAGACAAACTAAAAAAATAAACAATACAAAAAATTATTTTTTTTACATAAATTGTAAATAAAATAACATTAAATTATTAAAAATTAAATTCAAAATGCATTGCAGTGCCTGCAGTTAAAAAAAAAGCACTTACGTGCTTGTGTCACACGTAATCGTTCCTTATTTGGTTTCTTACGTGGTGTTCTGTATTTTTATCAATGGGAGAGATTAATCTGCAATGCTGCAGGTTAGACTGAGACAGAAACAGGCAGAAACTGCTGCTACCGTGGGAATTAGAAAGCGTTTGGTTAATATTTTAAGTAGTTTTCACTTTTAGTCTTAGTAACGCCGTGTGTGTGCAGGGATATCAGGGTAACAACCTGTTATTACTTTAATGTTTGAGTAGCACAGTGGGCAGAGCGCGTCGCATGTATTTTTCCAACCCAGGTTCGAATCCGGCTTAGGGCGAAACTAATGTAACACAAGCAGGGCCGGCACTTTTCTCACTGCCCCCTAAGCAACGCATTCCAGAACCGGGGCTGCATGTCAGTGTGAAGATGGATTATGTAAAAATGTTGTTTGCACTACTGAGGAAAAATTGTATATGATGTTCTTTATGTTGTTTTGACTTAATTATGGTTCTGATTTATTATTATAAAGAATGAAAATAATAAATGTTAAACAGCCTAAATAAAACATTATTACGTTATATTTTAAATAGGTGCAACCCTAACTGCCTACCCCCTGCTCCCGCTCAGGTAAACACCCACCATACCACCCCCCACCCTATGCCTTCCGCCAACCCGTCAGCCCAGGGTGTTCCTTATTTCCAGTTCTGAAAGTTGGCAACCCTAATTAATTGGAGCAGCTAGCGATCTCATCAACATGACTACCATCACCTCAGGATCTGCTGCACCTAAAATAAAATGCAGATGACTAAATAAAATTGTTAGTGTGAAGGCTTTACTTAATTTTATGATTAATGGTAAAGCTGGTCTCTCCCCATGTTCAAAGTTATTTGTGAGGGCAAACTGACAGATGACTTAAGCTTTAACCCATTGAACGGGTCACCTTGGCCATCATCGCAACAATTGCCCCCCCTGAGAGATTTGGCAGGAGCCGCCATTGCTTGGGAGTACGTTGGAAAACTGTTGTCACTTGATTCAGCCTGCCACTGCACTAATAAATTCAAAACTGTGACCCAAGGTAGCTGGGCCCATGCTCATCTCAGATGGACCATGAGCCATCACCAGAGGAGTCCACATTTTAGCTTGTTTTAAAACTACAAGTTTGGACAATGAGTTTGCCATTAAAGTATAGTAAATATTAATGACATTAATCATCAAGGTCTATGATCAGAATATGAACCTATCCAGATCATATACTGTAATGTTTATTCAGATGTAAATGTATCTTTATAATACTTATATAATCTGTGTATTTATCATTTGCCCTTTTGCCTACAGTTTTGTTTCTGATGCACATTCCTCTCTGTACCTCGAGTGAAAAAGCACAGCTTTGTGTAGAAAAGCATACTTTAAGCATGAAACATGACAGGGTAAATGTGGAGGCTCTCCAAACAATATCCTTGAGCTCCAAATAAAACACCTTTGTACTCTGTGAGTGCCTCAGATCTTTTATTCTCTACATTTACACTGCAGTGTGACTTGAACTTTGATTTAGCTGTTTTTACTCTAGAACATTCTAGTGTAGGGGCTCTAAGAGGAAAGCTGTTTGTTTTAAACCAGTAAATATCAGTGCGTTTTTTATCTTTTTTATCTTTATTTGCTGACTGAAATCAAAAATTTAAATACAGTTTTAGTTTCTCTTTTTACATTATTACATTTTGAAATGAAATGAGTGTTTTCATATATTTTCTTAAACTGACAATCAGTAAATATGCATACAGCAACAATATCATGCAAAATGTTGTGTGGTGGGTGAGACGTTCTGTAATGTTATTCAACCTCTCATCATTAATTAATAAAGCAACTTATTAAATTACAGAACACTGTTCCTAGTTGAAATACAATTTATATATGCTGCACATGCTGCTAACTGCATTTTACCCAGTTTTCCACCCAATCTAGTCGTATTCAATTACCTGATTGCATTACGCTTCCTCTCCACTGTTGCTGATCTCCACTCCTGATTGAGAGAGAGAGACTGACAAACGCCCCCTCCGACACATGTGCAGTAGTCGAGTGCATCTTTTCACCTGCACGAGGCGAGTTCATATGCGGATCAGCTTTACAGATAGCCACACCCTGATCCACACATTATCCCTCGACTCTGTGCAGGCACCATCAATCAGGCAGCAGAGGCTGTAATTGCACTGTGGGAGGAAACCAGAGCTTAAAGAGGAAACCCATGCAGACATGGGGAGAACATGCAAACTCCACACAGAAAGGACCTGGACCACCCCACCTGGGGATCTAAGCCAGGATCTTCTTGCTGTGAGGTGACAGTGCCACCCACTTAGCCACCGTGCCGCCTAAATCATTTTAACTAAAAATTGATGCCTAAATAGATTGGGCTAGGTTTATTACACCTAATACAAAGTGCATGAAACCGTGATTTACCACTGTCAGGAAGAAAACCCAAACTGTCACCTCATCCTGTCTACTTATTCTTGCTTAGTGCAAGTACAATCATGTACAATGTCAGATGCAATCCAAGTACCCACACAAACCACAATTAATTAATAAACCTACTTATTAAATTACAGAACACCATTCCTAGTTGAGTTAAAATTTATATATGCTTCTAACTGCATTTTACCCAATTTTCCACCCAATCTATTCGTATTTAATTACCCGATTGCATTACGCTTCCTCTCCACTGTTGGTGATCTCCATTCCTGACTGAGGAGAAAGAGAGACTAACACACGGCCCCTCCGACACATGTGCAGTAGCCGAGTGCATCTTTTCACCTGCACGAGGCGAGTTCATATGCGGATCAGCTTTACAGATAGCCACACCCTGATCCACACATTATCCCTCGACTCTGTGCAGGCACCATCAATCAGCCAGCAGAGGCTGTAATTGCACCAGTTATGAGGTCTCGTACAGCTGCCACTCTGTATGAACAACAGCCAATCGTTGTTCATGTTGGTGCCCAGCCGAACCGACGAGTTTGAAATGTCAGCTCTGGTATGCTAGCGTGTTTTACCGCTGTGCCACCTGAGCGGTGTGAGCTTTTTTTTTTTGTTCCAGCACTAAGCAAGGTCCATAAATGCATGATTTATGCATTATCTTCCCTTTTTCATGGTTGTTTCCAATTCCAGGCCACTGGCACTACTTCTGTCTTGACCAAAGAAAGCTGCAGACTAGTACATGCCTCTACAACATGCATGAAGTGGCCAGTGGATTCTTTTTCCCAGCCAGAGATAAAGTCTGTACTTGAGCAGTGAGAATCTCTGTTGAAATAGCTCCCTTAGACATAGCAATGTACACAAATCCAAAGACATACAGTCAGGCCAATTGGTGCTATTAAAATTGTGCTGTGTGTGTCTGCACTATGATGAACTGGCAACCTGTCTTGGGTGTTTTCTGCCTTTTGCCTAATGAATCAGACCCACCACGACCCTGAACAGTTTCCTATGCAAGTACATGTGTAGGAATTACAGTAGCTATAACCCCTTATAATAATGAAATTAATCCTATAATATTAATCCTATAATAATTCATGTCATTATTAGTGATGGTACTGTATTACCTACAATTGTAATGTCAAACAATCATGGACATTTTTTGTATCTCCAGTCCAGGTCAGACATATTATAGATTATAAAGACTGGACAGGGCTATATATAAACACACATATATATATATATATATATATATATATATATATATATATATATATATATATATATATATATATATATATATATATATATATATATGTCTGACCTCAAGTCCAGGTCAGACATATTATATATATATATATACAGTGTATCACAAAAGTGAGTACACCCCTCACATTTCTGCAGATATTTAAGTATATCTTTTCATGGGACAACACTGACAAAATGACACTTTGACACAATGAAAAGTAGTCTGTGTGCAGCTTATATAACAGTGTAAATTTATTCTTCCCTCAAAATAACTCAATATACAGCCATTAATGTCTAAACCACCGGCAACAAAAGTGAGTACACCCCTAAGAGACTACACCCCTAAATGTCCAAATTGAGCACTGCTTGTCATTTTCCCTCCAAAATGTCATGTGATTTGTTAGTGTTACTAGGTCTCAGGTGTGCATAGGGAGCAGGTGTGTTCAAATTAGTAGTACAGCTCTCACACTCTCTCATACTGGTCACTGAAAGTTCCAACATGGCACCTCATGGCAAAGAACTCTCTGAGGATCTTAAAAGACGAATTGTTGCGCTACATGAAGATGGCCAAGGCTACAAGAAGATTGCCAACACCCTGAAACTGAGCTGCAGCACAGTGGCCAAGATCATCCAGCGTTTTAAAAGAGCAGGGTCCACTCAGAACAGACCTTGCGTTGGTCGTCCAAAGAAGCTGAGTGCACGTGCTCAGCGTCACAGCCAACTGCTGTCTTTGAAAGATAGGCGCAGGAGTGCTGTCAGCATTGCTGCAGAGATTGAAAAGGTGGGGTTTCAGCCTGTCAGTGCTCAGACCATACGCCGCACACTACATCAAATCGGTCTGCATGGCTGTCACCCCAGAAGGAAGCCTCTTCTGAAGTCTCTACACAAGAAAGCCCGCAAACAGTTTGCTGAAGACATGTCAACAAAGGACATGGATTACTGGAACCATGTCCTATGGTCTGATGAGACCAAGATTAATTTGTTTGGTTCAGATGGTCTCAAGCATGTGTGGCAGCAATCAGGTGAGGAGTAAAAAGATAAGTGTGTCATGCCTACAGTCAAGCATGGTGGTGGGAATGCCATGGTCTGGGGCTGCATGAGTGCAGCAGGTGTTGGGGAGTTACATTTCATTGAGGGACACATGAACTCCAATATGTACTGTGAAATACTGAAGCAGAGCATGATCCCCTCCCTCCGGAAACTGGGTCGCAGGGCAGTGTTCCAGCATGATAATGACCCCAAACACACCTCTAAGACGACCACTGCTTTATTGAAGAGGCTGAGGGTAAAGGTGATGGACTGGCCAAGCATGTCTCCAGACCTAAACCCAATAGAACATCTTTGGGGCATCCTCAAGCGGAAGGTGGAGGAGCGCAAAGTCTTGAATATCCGCCAGCTCCGTGATGTCGTCATGGAGGAGTGGAAAAGCATTCCAGTGGCAACCTGTGAAGCTCTGGTACACTCCCTGCCCAGGAGAGTTAAGGCAGTTCTGGGAAATAATGGTGGCCACACAAAATATTGACACTTCAGGAACTTTCACTAAGGGGTGTACTCACTTTTGTTGCCAGTGGTTTAGACATTAATGGCTGTATATTGAGTTATTTTGAGGGAGGAATAAATTTACACTGTTATATAAGCTGCACACACTACTTTTCATTGTGTCAAAGTGTCATTTTGTCAGTGTTGTCCCATGAAAAGATATACTTAAATATCTGCAGAAATGTGAGGGGTGTACTCACTTTTGTGATACACTGTATAATATATATATATATATATATATATATATATATATATATATATATATATATATATATATATATATATATATATATATATATATACACCTATATATATATATATATACACCTATATATATATATATATATATATATATATATATATATATATATATATATATATATATATATATATATATATATATATATACAGTGCCTTGCAAAAGTATTCAGCCCCCTTGAACTTTTCAACCTTTTGCCACATTTCAGGCTTTAAACATAAAGATATGAAATTGTAATTTTTTGTGAAGAATCAATAACAAGTGCGACACAATTGTGAAGTGGAACGAAATTTATTGGATATTTTAAACTTTTTTTAGAAATAAAAACCTGAAAAGTGGGGCGTGCAATATTATTCAGCCCCTTTACTTTCAGTGCAGCAAACTCACTCCAGAAGTTCAGTGAGGATCTCTGAATGATCCAATGTTGACCTAAATGACTGATGGTGATAAATAGAATCCACCTGTGTGTAATCAAGTCTCCGTATAAATGCACCTGCTCTGTGATAGTCTCAGAGTTCTGTTTAAAGCGCAGAGAGCATCATGAAGACCAAGGAACACACCAGGCAGGTCCGAGATACTGTTGTGGAGAAGTTTAAAGCCGAATTTGGATACAAAAAGATTTCCCAAGCTTTAAACATCTCAAGGAGCACTGTGCAAGCGATCATATTGAAATGAAGGGAGTATCAGACCACTGCAAATCTACCAAGACCCGGCCGTCCCTCTTTTCAGCTCAAACAAGGAGAAGACTGATCAGAGATGCAGCCAAGAGGCCCATGATCACTCTGAATGAACTGCAGAGATCTACAGCTGAGGTGGGAGACTCTGTCCATAGGACACAATCAGTCGTACACTGCACAAATCTGGCCTTTATGGAAGAGTGGCAAGAAGAAAGCCATTTCTCAAAGATATCTATAAAAAGTCACCTGGGAGACACACCAAACATGTGGAAGAAGGTGCTCTGGTCAGATGAAACCAAAATCGAACTTTTTGGCCACAACGCAAAACGTTATGTTTGGCATAAAAGCAACACAGCTCATCACCCTGAACACACCATCCCCACTGTCAAACATGGTGGTGGCAGCATCATGGTTTGGGCCTGCTTTTCTTCAGCAGGGACAGGGAAGATGGTTAAAATTGATGGGAAGATGGATGGAGCCAAATACAGGACCATTCTGGAAGAAAACCTGTTGCAGTCTGCAAAAGACCTGAGACTGGGACGGTGATTTATCTTCCAACAAGACAATGATCCAAAACATAAAGCAAAATCTACAATGGAATGGTTCACAAATAAACTTATCCAGGTGTTAAAATGGCCAAGTCAAAGTCCAGACCTGAATCCCATCGAGAATCTGTGGAAAGAGCTGAAAACTGCTGTTCACAAACGCTCTCCATCCAACCTCACTGAGCTCGAACTGTTTTGCAAGGAAGAATGGGCAAAAATTTCAGTATCTCGATGTGCAAAACTAATAGAGACATACCCCAAGTGACTTGCAGCTGTAATCGCAGCAAAAGGTGGCGCTACAAAGTATTAACGCAAGGGGGCTGAATAATATTGCACGCCCCACTTTTCAGTTTTTTATTTCTAAAAAAAGTTTAAAATATCCAATAAATTTCGTTCCACTTCACGATTGTGTCCCACTTGTTGTTGATTCTTCACAAAAAATTACAATTTCATATCTTTATGTTTAAAGCCTGAAATGTGGCAAAAGGTTGAAAAGTTCAAGGGGGCTGAATACTTTTGCAAGGCACTGTATATATATATATATATATATATATATATATATATATGTGTGTTTATATATAGCCCTGTCCAGTCTTTATAATCTATAATATGTCTGACCTGGACTTGAGGTCAGACATATATATATATATGTGTGTTTATATATAGCCCTGTCCAGTCTTTATAATCTATATATATATATATATATATATAAACCTTATTTCTTACAAAAGGTAATAAGTGTATTTTAAGTGCATTGTTTTTCACAATTCATGTAGTGTTATGATCATTTTAGCCATGCCATCTTAAATATACAATTACTACAGGTGGATATTGTTAAAAAAGCATACACACCACTCAGGTGGCGCAGCGGTAAAAAGAAACGCGCTGCAACCAGGGCTGGATTCTGAGAACGTGGTATCGAATCCAGCCTTGCTTTACCGGTTCGAAGCTGAGTGGCTATATGAGCAACGATTGGCCGGTTGCTCATATGGGGGGTGGGACAAAGAACCGGATGTGGGTCTCTCTCTGTCAGAATGCGATTGCATTCTCTGCCGGCTGATTGGAGGCGCTTACACAGAGATGGGAGGGGGTGCCCTTAGGGTGTGTCTCTCCGCATGCAACGCTAGGTGGCGCCAAACTCGTCAATGTGTGGGTGGCAAAGATGCATCTGGCTGCTGCTCATGTTTCGGAGGGGATACGGGTTAGCTTCAATCACCTCCGTCAGGGCAGGGTTCGGCATAGACAGAGAGGAAGCACGATGCTAATTGAACAATTGGATGCGCTAAAAGGGGAGAAAAAGGGGTAAAAATTAAAAAAAAAAATTAAAAAAAAAAAAAAGCATACACAAGTTATGTCTTCAAGTGTCCCTATTCATTGTGTCTGCTTCATAGTGTGGAACTATACCATTTGTAGTACACTATATTTACATACAATTATTATAGCCTAGTGGGTAGAGCTTTTGGCTATCAACTGAAAGGTTGAGAGTGCGAATTCCAGCTCTGCCATGCAGCCACTGTTGGGCCCTTGAGCAACCTTCTCTGCTCCAGGGGCGCCGTACTGACCCTGCCCTCTGACCCCAGCTTTCAAAAAAGCTGGACTACGCGATGAAAGAATTTCATTGTGCTGTACGTCTGTGCATGTATAAATGACAAAAAGGCATATTTCTTCTAATATAGTTCAGGCTGATGCACAGCATGTTTGAACCGCTGGCATTTCTTGGTGCGCTACTTTTAGGAGGCAGAAATTGGCTTATATACTTCTGCTTGGTTCTGCCCTAATAAGACCTCGATCTCGCAAAAAGCCAAAATTTTTTAAAGGTGTCTCCAGATATAAATTACTAAAGAAAATAAACTCACCCCGCAAGACTAGTTAAGTGATTGACTAACTCCACTAATCAAAAGGCATGTTGATATACTTATGTATTTAAAGTATTGTGTATCCTTGATAATTATGCTTTAAAAATCCGCTTCACCATGCAGATTTGCAGCTTGATTGACTGTTTTATTAGTTGGTATTATATTCTCTCTGCTGCTTACTGATTAATTGGAACTGATGCTGTTATTTTGAAGACATTGCTGTCAACACCACAGCACTTATTATAATTTTTTAGTAAAAGCCTTTCCAGAGTCTTTACCTGTATTTGAAAGTTGTAATTGATATGATATGGCAGAGAACACATAGCAACAGTTCTACAAAACTAGGAAAACACAATTAAATGACTTGTCTAGTGAACAAAATGTGAGGAAAACATTTTATTTGAAGCTTGAGTAAGGGGACGTCTTAATTAACTAACATCAAAAGAAAGCAGAGATGGGAATGACAGGTGTGGGTGCTGAGGGTTTCTAACAATGTTTTCCCAAAATGCATTGTTGTGGAGTGGGTTTGTTTCTGGGTGATGCTTGTTTTTTTTCATTAGCTGCATTTTCACACCACAGATTTATCTCTGTTTTACACTACTGTTTTAGAGGTGCAATGCCCTAGCTGTCTACAGTAGGTTTACTGTAACAAGCCCACCTGCTGTGGAGATTGGACCAGTTGGTGGGGCACGGTGCCAATTGTGCTCTGCCGTCCCTGACTTGTTCTATTTTTTTTTTCTTGAGAACAAAATTTTTGCCCTGATTTTCACTCACTGATAGGTTGACGAAAGATGCGCCAGTGTTTGCTCGAGGCTCGAAAATCATCTCTCGATCACTGTGTGTGAACTGTTCAATGACTCGATCTGAATGACTCATCGATCACGTGCAGACTCAAGAAAAATATCTAGCATGCTAAATATCTGGACCCGTCACTGACTCAGAATCCTGTAGTGAAAAGCAGTGGTCCCCAACCACGGGGTCACGGACCGGTCCTGGACCGCACAGAAAGAATAAATTATTAGAGCTCTCTACAAGAACAATTACGTTTCCAAAACTCTTCTGGTGTTATTGTCCCCAATCACCACAAGGTGGAAGCAGCATCTCTTTGCAGATTCACACAGATTTTCCAGTCTATAGATCTTCTATTTTAAGTCCTCCAGCCGGTCCGTGAAATTATATCTTATGTGAAACGGGTCTGTGGTGCAAAAAAGGTTGGGGACCGCTGGTGTTGCGATCACGTTGTGATTGGCAGTGAGTGTGGTGTCAAACTACAGCCAATGAGCACACAAACTACAGAGTTAGTGGACACCCGAGGAAGGAGCTTTAAATGTCAACAAGCATACACACAAGCTTTACAGTATTTGTGACCTTATCGTCCACACAAAACCGCAATTCCAATGATAACAAGAACTGACAATCCCTGCTGGCTTTTTTGCTACATATTAACACACAAACAACTTGAATTACTCGCTTCTTGCTGATGACCATTTTTGGAAGCTAAAAACATCTCACACATGGTATCATTACACCCCTTGTTTTTTTGACCAAACGTAGTTTAGGAGACCAGACAGACTCGTCTGCGAGCTCTCCTGGTAAGAGACGGTGCAGTGTGTGACCCCCTTCCGCCGATCAATCGTGTAGTGTGAAAACCACATCGACTTAAGACTCTCGATTACAAGAGATCAAGTGTAGTGTGAACTGTACAGCAATCTGAACACTTTGTGTAATGTGAACATATGGCATTAGATTTTGCTCTATCCTTTTTCTATCCAGTCTCTGTTGTGGGTTGCAGAATATTGTCTCATTTGCTACTTGTTCTGCTAGAAGAAGGTAATTTTAAAATGGGGGTACTTTCTTGTTCAACAGCCTTTAAATGTGGCAATGTAATGCTTGCTTGACTGTTGAACTTTAGACAGGGGTTCTTTGATTACATCCTAATATCTGGACACATTTTCTCTAAGTGTGAGTTGACAGTTTGGGTGTTTTCCTAACCTTGGCAGTGAGATCATTATTTTATCTTCTTTATACCTATGGAGAGTTGTTTATACATGTGATCTCAAGGCATGAAATTGCTTAGAAATGTGTCCATGTGACCAAATCATCACTTCTTTGCTTCTATTGCTTTTGTTTGTATTCTTTAGGTCTGTTTCCAGTTAGGGTCTCTTTAATTTTCCCTAAATTCTCTGTATTTTCTTGAAATGTCTAAAATCGTTCCCTGCGCTCCCCCGTTCTGACAGATATTCGTATAAATTTTGGCAGTAATTTGTTTTCATCTAGGCCTGGGAAGTGGTGCTTTGCTGTGCTACGGTGCCTCAGGCTAATGGCTTTTTGTTCCATGTCCATCATCTCAGCACCTTTTAGGAATTCACGTTCAAAAGGTTAAGCACCCTGAGAAATACTTCAGCCCAGCTATGTAGAATACAGATGAAAATAATGTAGACCAAGGTAATGCAATGCAGTGTTTTTTAAATAAACGCATCACTTTCCTTTCTTTTTTGAGCAGGAGCTGCAACTGATACAAAAAAGTTATATATTTTTAATTTGCCTAAATGTTACTTTCCTATGTACACCGATCAGCCATAACATTAAAACCACCTCCTTGTTTCTACACTCACTGTCCATTTTATCAGCTCTACTTACCACATATAAGCACTTTGTAGTTCTACAATTACTGACTGTAGTCCATCTGTTTCTCTACATGCTTTGTTAGCTCCCTTTCTTGCTGTTCTTCAATGGTCAGGACCCCCACAGGACCACTACAGAGTAGGTATTATTTGGGTGGTGGGTCATTCTCAGCATTGCAGTGACAATGATATGGTGGTGGTGTGTTAGTGTGTGCTGTGCTGGTATGAGTGGATAAGACACAGCAGCGCTGATGAAGTTTTTATACACCTCACTGTCACTGCTGGACTGAAAATAGTCCACCAACCAAAAATATCCAGCCAAAAGCACCCCATGGGCAGGGTCCTGTGACCACTGATGAAGGTCTAGAAGATGACCAACTCAAACAGCAGCAATAGATGAGCAATTGTCTTTGACTTTACATCTACAAGGTGGACCAACTAGGTAGGAGTGTCTAATAGAGTGGACAGTGAGTGGCTGATCCACTCATACCAGCACAACACACACTAACACAAGCACCATGTCAGTGTCACTGCAGTGCTGAAAATGATTCATCAACTAAATAATACCTGCTCTGTGATGGTCCTGTGATGGTCCTGACCATTGAAGAACAACATGAAATCTGGCTAAAACAGTATGCAGAGAAACAGATGGACTACAGTCAGTAATTGTAGAACTACAAAGTGCTTCTACAAAAAGTACACCGTCATAAAACTGTATTTGCACTGTTCCTATTTTTTTGTGTTGCATACCTTACACTTTACATTTTCATTTAATTAAAGCCAACCTTAATTACCATAAAATACAGTATTCCAAGAATCAGTGTTTTTAAAGGATCCAACACCATTTGGCTCTGCAAAAAACAAACAACAAATAAATTGCTCTGGTTGTGTCACCTTTAATTATTCCTAATGGTGGAATAATAAACACTGACCTTATTTGAAGCAAGAAAGGCCTGTACCTTTTTAAATGTTTAGTTAGGTTTTTGGGACTCATTAGATGAGTTGTTGGTCGAAAAATATCCATAGCCATATTTAAAGGATTTACTACTGTTGTATGTTTTGGGATAGTAACTCATTGTAGGTGTTCAAATCTCATCTGTGCATCCAAAAGACACATTTGGCTGTTTCTGAGGGAGGGATGTCAATAAGGTTTCATTGCCATTGCAAAAATGCAACCGTAGCATCCTGGTAGAGGCATCTGAATGAGTAGTGAAAGACTTGTGGATGATTATGCGATATGGCTCTCTTTGAGCCACTGATTCTCTTTGAGCTGGGATGGAGCAAGCAGCATGACAATTGCAACGAAGAATTGGAAAGAATTTTCCACCATTGAAAGCAGCTAAAACAGGCATTGGACCTCAGCGCAATACAGGTTGGCTATTCTCCACGATAATATGAACAGCTGGTCACATGTGCTGTGGTTACCCACAAATAAGATGGCACCAGTATACCTTAATAGAAGTGTAACTTGCTGGTTATGTTCTGGTACCAGATACCACAGGACTTCTCCAAATATCTTGTGGAGTTCATATCTCAGTGGGCATACGGCGAGTGGTCCTAATGTTTTGGCCCAACAAGTTTATGTAATCACATAGTGCTTAGAGGCTGCTGTAAGAAATCCCTGTTTAAAATCACACCTTAAAGGTTAAATGTTAAAAGGCCTTCGTGGCGTCAAATAAACCATGATTGAGTTTTTGCCTGAATGAACAGAAGAGAGAAAAAAAGATTAGGTTTAAACCCAATCATACTGTATCTACTGACATGCATGATGGTTACAGTTTTATGCACTGGTTCATTTTGTTGTGGACAAAGTAATGAAACAGTAATAAAAAAAAAAAAGCCTTTTAAATTCCCAGCACGTTATTTCCATTTCAACCAGCATGGCAGTTAATACCATTTAATGTAACTTTGTTGAAGCTGAATAAAGCAAAAACCACTCTCTCTCACTCACTTTCTTAACCACTTATCCAATTAGGGTCACAGATTGTGTGTGTGTGTGTGTGTGTGGGGGGGGGGGGGGGGGAGGTGCTAGAGCCTATCCCAGCTTTTCAATGGGCGCAAGGCACACAGTAATACCCTGGATGGGGCACCAGTCCATCGCAGGGCAAACACACATACATTCACCTATAGGGCAATTCAGTGTCTCCAATGACCACTGAAGAACAGGGTGAAAGCAGGCTATAAAATTATGCAGAGAAACAGATGGACTAGTCAGTAAGTGTAGAACTACAAAGTGCTTTTATATGGTAAGTGGAGATAAAATGGACAGTGAATGTAGAGACAAGGAGGTGGTGGTTTTAATGTTATGGCTGATCGGTGTATGTAGAAATGTGATTTTGAGAAATCATTGTTGATATGTTTTGTGTATAGTTCTTTTTGGGGGGGGGGGGGGGGGGGTTGCTAGCGCCTATCCCAGCTTTTCAATGGGTGCAAGGCACACAGTAATACCCTGGATGGGGCGCCAGTCCATCGCAGGGCAAACACACATACACACACCCATTCACCTATAGGGCAATTCAGTGTCTCCAATTAAGCTGACTGCATGTTTTTGGACTGTGGGTTGAAACCGGAGCTCCCGGAGAAAACCCACGCAGACATGAGGAGAACATGCAAATTCTGCACAGAAAGGACCCGGACCGCCCCGCCTGGGGATCGACCCACCGAGCAAAAACCAATTCAGCACAATAAAGACAAAAAATATCAGAATGCAAGAAACACTCAAATTTTGGGATAGGACATCAAAAATGTTAAGGACATATTTTAACATATCTTCTCCTCCTGTAACGCTTGTGTGTCCTGCAGTGTTCATTACACTATCACAGGTTAATAGTTTCTAGGGAATAAGCAAAGTGATTAAGGTGTGTGTTGGGGCGCAGCCTCTGTATACACATGTGAATTACAGAGTAGCACCAGCACATTAATAAAGCTGGTAGGGTTAGCGATTTGGCATGGAATTAATCTAAATGATTTGGAAAAACCTGAAATATTTTAGCTTTTAAGCTCAGCTGGCGCTCTGGTAATCAGCTTTGCTAAATTACAATGCTTTAGAGCAGCTTATCTTTCTTTTACATGCACACACAGGCACACAGAAGCAGCAATTTGTTAGAAAACCTGTTAAAGACAAAAACAAAAGATCATAAACTGATAAATGTACTGCCATGGTTAGGACTGATTTAACAGCTCTTCTAGATTACTCAGTTTGCTGCAGTTTAACTAGTGGCTCAGATACAGAGGCCTAATACAAGCATAATACAAGTTTGTTATAGTAGTATTGTATTATTATAACATTAAAACCACCTCCGTGTTTCTACACTCACTGTCCATTTTATCAGCTCCACTTACCATATAGAAGCACTTTGTAGTTTACAATTACTGACTGTAGTCCCTCTGTTTCTCTGCATGCTTTGTTAGCCACCTTTCAAGCTTTATTATAGGTAGGTATTATTTAAGTGGTGCATTCTCAGCACAGCCGTAACAATGACATGGTGGTGGTGTGTTAGTGTGTGGTGTGCTGGTATGAGTGGATCAGACACAGTAGCGCTGCTAGAGTTTTTAAACACCTCACTGTTACTGCTGGACTGAGAATAGTCTACCAACCAAAACAATCCAGCCAACAGCGCCCCGTGGGCAGCATCCTGTGACCATTGATGAAGGTCTAGAAGATGACCAACTCAAACAGCAGCAGTAGATGAGCGATTGTCTCTGACTTTACATCTACAAGGTGGACCAACTAGGTATGAGTGTCTGATAGAGTGGACAGTGAGTGGACACGGTATTTAAAAACTCCAGCAGCGCTGCTGTGTCTGATCCACTCATACCAGCACAACACACACCAACACACCATGTCAGTGTCACTGCAGTGCTGAGAATGATCCACCACCTAAATAATACCTGCTCTGTGGTGGTCCTGACCATTGAAGAACAGGGTGAAAGCAGGCTATAAAATTATGCAGAGAAACAGATGGAATACAGTCAGTAAGTGTAGAATGACAAAGTGCTTCTATATGGTAAGTGGAGCTGATAAAATGTGCAGTGAGTGTAGAAACAAGGAGGTGGTTTTAATGTTATGGCTGATCGGTGTATGTAGAAATGTGATTTTGAGAAATCATTGTTGATATGTTTGTGTATAGTTCTTTTAGGGCTGATTGAATTCATGGACCAAGGGGTTGAATAAAGCTGGGTCTGGCTTCATACATCAGCAGATACTGCAGATGAAAGACTGTAGGGTTTGGATTCATAACATATCGAAGAGCTACGAGGGTTTTTCAGAAAGTTTCCGCACTTTTTAAATGCTATTTATTAAGAATTTCAAACAAATGACATCACTTTTCTATATAGCCACATTCCCATGCATTTTTCCCAGCGCCGTACCAACTTTTTAATGCCATCAGCAAACTGACCCATTGGTTGAGTGTGTAGCCACTGATGCACCGCTGCTTTCACATTATCATTACAAGAAAATCTTCTTCCCCTTAAAGCTTCTTTGAGTGTCCAAAAATTGTGGAAATCAGATGGCGCTAAATCCGGACTTTAAGCTCTCTCTCAGTCTCTCAGACACGACCAATTACTACTCTTCCGCCCTCACTGTTTCCAACCAAAATATAAAAGTGCAGAAACTTTTTGAAGATCCCTCGTAGTTTCAGCTGCTTCTAACCAAAAGCTTTTTCCTAATCACTATAATAAATCTAAATATAAAGAAATCAAACTTGTTAAATGTCACAGGGCCCTAAACTATGACCTTTATCAAAAAGTGCAACTTCATAAAGTTAAGAAATAACTGCTGTACTAACTTTATCCATATGTGTGATTTATCTATAAGTCTTTGCTGGAGTGAGTTTGGCCTTAGGGCAGAACCTGCAGTCCAAAAACTTTCCACTCGTCTCGTGTTGTTTTCGGCTCTCTTCACCTCTACAGCAGAGCTGTACCTTTAGTTAAGGTCTAGCTCCATTTGTACTGAAATATGCAGCAAGTGCCAAACAAAAAATATAGTAGAAAACAACTAGGAGTGAATTTAGAGTTACTTCATAATGTTTTAAACAAGTTGGTGTAATGTTTTGTACATAGTAAGGAGTGGCGTCTCTGGCACTGAAAGCCTGGTGGGCACAAACTCTGTATGGGCAGTATCTGATTCGTCAGTGAATCTACACACAAAACTTGCTTATTAAATCTAAACACAAACACACCTCATCAGTGAAGACATAAACACACACATTAATGTAAAGCAGGGGTTAGAAGAGTGGAGAATGGAATATGAGTGACATCTTTAATAATGACCTTTGATCTCACACAATATAGAGCAGGGGTGTCAAACTCATTTTCACCGAGGGCCACATCAGCATTATTGTGGCCCTCAAAGGGTCGATTGTAACGTATCCTGCTGTGATTGCAGTCTGTTGTTTTTCTTGGAGGCTGAATTCTGCATTTATATTGTTCTACTTTACCACAGACACGGCCTCATAACACAAGAGACGCACCGGTTTCTCTTCCTGAAGCACAAACCCGTTTTCACTTTCATTAAATTTTCTCCTTCTGCTTATTTTTCTTACTCATCTTCTTGATTTTGGGATTATGTGTAAATATTTCTTAACATCATCTACTGTTGGGATGCGTCACTTTGCAGTTCATCAAATTAGCATGCATTTTGAGAACTGCAGGTTATGTAGTGTATTTTAAGACAATCATTCTGCCCTCACTAATAGTTTATCCCCCTTTCTCAGCTAGACAGACAGACAGACAGCTCCCTTCAGAATACAGTCGGTTTTATTTGCTCCCCAGCTGTGTGATACACTGTGTGCATCAAAATAGAGTGAAAATACAAACAATAAAAACAATAAAGAACTTAATACAGTAAAAGCACACAGCTGTAGTCAAGTGTTACATCTGGTACAATATGAGATTTAACCAAACGTAAAATAACGAGTTAAAATTTTGTAATTTTTGCAATTGTAAAGATACTAATTGCAGTAGTAACGGTAACAGTTGTATTTAATGATGTAACTAAACCGCTGTGATATATACTCACTAAACATTTACTAACAAATGAGAATATAAACGCCTCTACTCGCAGACGATGCTTCTGTATTATATTGCAATATAATTATCTGTATTTATTTATTATTGTTTACATTACTGACTACGCTAACCCGCGTTCTTTTGCAGTAAAAGTCACATGGCTTCTGAGGAAAGGTTAAAGTTAGTTGCCATGACTACGATGTCAGCACTTGTCTCTTAAAGGCGCAGGAGCGCATTAAATTATAAGCGCGTCTCTGTAACGACTCGAACCATCACAACAATCATACAGTCGTTTAAGCTCTCGCGGGCCTGATCAAATGACGTGGCGGGCCGGATCTGGCCCGCGGGCAGTGAGTTTGACACCCCTGATATAGAGCATCAAATTACAAATCCAAAGTTTTTAAGCAGTAATGATCATGATCTGCATTTTAGATTCTCTCGGAGGAGCTGATTCTCACCATTTCTCAGAACTCCGAGCTATAACACAAGTTTAAAAGTGAAACGGGAGGAAAATCCAGCTAAACACAGATACATGTGGAGCTTTCAGAGTAAATTTGATGGTTATCCCACACAAATGCAGATTCGTCTCATATTCGCACTTTGATCTTCAGAACAACAACCTTTCATTACATATAAACAAAACAAAGGAACTGACTGTGGACCCCAGGAGAAGAGGAGAACAACATACACCAATGTATATAGGTGGAACAGTAGTGGAGAAGGTAAAAACCTTCAAATTCCTGGGTGTGCACATCAGAGAGGATCTCAACTGGTCCTACAACACATGCCACATCATCAAAAAGTCCCAACAGAGACTGTACTTCCTAAGAAGACTTTGGCATGTCAACCAAAATTCTCAGCAACTTCTACAGATGTACGGTCGAAAGTGTCCTTACCAGCTCCATCACAGTCTGGTACGGAAACTGCACTGCAGAGGACAGGAAGGCATTCCAGCGTGTGATAAAAACTGCACAGAGAATTTCTGGAACGTCCTTCCCTGCACTACAGGACATTTATCAGACCAGGGTTGTCAGGAGTGCCCACAACATAATTAAGGACAGCACACCCCCCCAAAACTACCTCTTTACTCTTCTGCCATCGGCAAACGTTTAAGAAGCATAAAGGCCAGAACAACAAGACTGACCAACAATTTTTACCCACAGGCAGTCAGGCTTGTGAACAAACACGGACTGTCACATACACAACCTACCTCATGAACATTGAACCTCATCTACAATGCACTATTGCACATTAATATGGCTGCTGCTACTTGCACATAATGTTGCATAATCTGCACCCTAAAATAACTGCTGCTATATTTTCAAACACTGCATAATTTTTCTGCACCTTATGTGACTGCTGCTATGTGCCTTTTTTACTGCCTTAGTTTATTTCTATTTTTATTCCTTTGTATATAAAAGTTTTTATAGTTTAAATTTATATATTTTTAAAATGTTTTTATTCTGTAGGGCAGAGATGTACACAAGTCACTAAATATGAGTCCGAGTCAAGTCACGAGTCTTTAGGCTAGAGTCCGAGTCAACTCATGAGTCAATATAATATACACAAAACATATTTTGGAAATGTAGCATAGAAATAAACGAATAATCTGTAAGTTCAGATAAAAAAACAACAACAGATTAGCAACTGTATTTTGCTGTTTTACTTAGTGCCTTTACTTTCCTAGTCATTGTGCAAATGAATGTAATTTCTGTAACAAGAAGGTACCAGTTAAAAGCTTGAACTGATACGTTTTGTTTTCATTGCAAAACAAAAGCGCGAGGTAAATCACGGCACAGCGGCCAAAATCCAAAACACAGCAAAAAAAAAATCATAGCTACTGCTTACCTTAGCTTATGTTCTTCCAGATGCTATTACATTTATAACCGTGTGTCCCATTAGGAATATAATCTGTTAGTTTGTAAATGTGCTTATAATTAAACACCTCCAAACTTTTCCCGGTTGTGAAGTAAAACACTAACTTGATAGAAAGCCAATCAAGCGTTTCATTGACACATCATCTGTGTGACGCAAACTGAATAAATGCAAATAACAGCATTTCTTACTAAAAATTAAAATCAGAAGGTCTGATTGGTTCAGAAAAAACCATTAGCGCCAATTCTGTAGGAGCGTTCCATTCACCCCAGTTGTTCCTGTGAAGTGCACTACGCAGGGTTTTCCACCATTTTAAGTGAGATTCAAATCCAACATGGATGCTTTCCGAATGTTGTGATGCGTCACAAGAAGAGGCTCCATCCCAAATCAAAATATCATGCTGACACTAGGGACTCTTGTTGTTTATGAGTCATGAGTCGAGTCCGAGTCATTTGAAACGAGTCCGAGTCGAGTCTGAAGTGTGTGCGACTTAAGTGCGACCCGGATCCATCTCTGGTTTAAGGGTACAAATTCCTTGACGAAGGGCGTTGAGTTTTAAAGATTTCAAGTTTAGGGGATGTCAAATTACAAGGCTAAACACTGCGGTACCTAAATGACATGACTGTCACATTGTTATGGGACTTCTTCAAACACTTGATTTGTTTTTCAGTTTAACTTGTGACTGATATTTCGAACATGGCATTTAGCGCGTAGCGCAATGAAGTACCCGAGGAAAAACAATCAAGCAACTGCTGGAACAATTAGACCCGATCTGAGAGGACCTCAACCCCCATTGCTATCAGATAATGGTTTGACCTCTATTCATGCTTAACTAGCAAGACAACCAATTACACATAATGCAGAGATTAATTATATCAGCCGAGTGATTCATTCCTTTAGCCTAAAGTCTTTGTGTGTGTGTGTGGGAAGGGGAAAGGGGGGCAGGCACACCCCTGTTTGTGCTCATGTTTGAGAGAAATAAAACAAAGCTGGTCTGGTGGGGTGAGTTTGTCCTAGAGATGTCTGACCTCATTATAGTGGATTTATATGCCTGCAGCTTAGTCAATTATCACCACAATGTGTCTATTTAACTCATTTGCAGCTGCAAGGAACCAGGCTTCATCACAGCTCTACCACTGCATGTGCTTTTTAACAAGCATCCTTAGGCGCAGTTAACAGCTTTGGAATGCCTCCACTTATCCAAAACACCTAAATGGCAGTAGTTCAGGGGTGCTTCCCCCCCTTTTTTTTCTCCCCCTTTAGCACATCCAATTGTTCGATTTGCATTGTGCTTCCTCTCTGTCTATGCCGAACCCTGCCCTGACCGAGGAGATTGAAACTAACCCAGCCGGATGCATTTTTGCCACCCACACATTGATGAGTTTGGCGCCACCTAGCGTTGCATGCGGAGAGACACACCCTAAGGGCACTCTTCTTCATCTCTGTTCAGGCACCTCTAATCGTGCTCAGCCGGCAGAGGTCGTAATAGCATTCTGACGAAGAGAGACCCACATCCGGTTCTTTGTCCCACGCCCCAACTGAGCAACCGGCCAATCGTTGCTCATACAGCCTCGGCCTAGAACCGGTAAGGCAGAGCTGGATTCGATACGATGTACTCAGAATCCAGCTCTGGTTGCAGCGTGTCTTTTTACCGCTGCGCCACTTGAGCGGATTTGTTCAGGGGTGCTTTTAACAGGAATGGAGACAGAGAGAAATGCAAAGCTGTTTCTTTTTAAAGACATATTTTAGTTTTCAGACAGCCTGCTTTCTTTTAAAGATTAAGGGATTGCTGCTAATGTACAGAAGGAAGTTCTAATTAGTTCTAATTCTAGTTCTAATTTTGATTAAGCAGACATGGACTAATTGATAGGGCACAAAATGATTAGATAAAGCTAAATATTGACATTTACTTTTTTTTTGCATTATTCCCCCTAATTTACCTGATTGCATTCATTTTCCTCTACTGCTGCTGACCTCCCCACTCCTGACCAAGAAGAGTTATGACTACCACACACCCCTCAGCCATCAGACACGTGCACTATCCGACTGCTTCTATTCACCTGACAAGACAAGTTCATATGGGGCTCATTATCACATACAAAGAGTCACACCAGCAGCCAGCAGAGGTCATAATTACATCGGTTATGAAGAATCACCTCCAGCATTCCAACCCAACAGATGAGCCAATCAGTGTCTGTGTAATTACACAGCCTGCCGGTAGCAGAGCTAAGATCTGAACTCACGAGTTTGAGATGTCAGCACTAGTGTGCTAGCGTGTTTCACCACTGCGCCACCTGTGTGCCAATGTCAGACAAAATGTCCAAGATGTTGAAGTCTAAAGAAGCTAAATACACTATTCGGGTAACTAAGTCTGGAAAACTCCCAACAGATTATGTGGACTCAGAGGGGCGTGTGTCAAACATGGACGAGAAGTTTTATCTTTCAGACTGTCGCTGGATGTTCTAGGTTTACATTTAACTATTAAGGTAGGCTGTGCTGTGTATTGAGAATTTAGTAGTGCCTTAATCATCACTAATGACTAAAAAAAATCTTTGTCTCCAAAAAAAAATGTCTGTCATGAATTAGAAGCTTCTTGAAACATGTATGACACTGTCAAGTCAAGCAACCTTTACATTGCCATCGTCTCGCTTCAAAATTAGCACCTTAACTTGGGATTAATGATAAGTTCCTATTTAAATTCCACACATTTTTGTGACACTGATACTTTTATACAAATGTATAATTTAGGCAGTGGTATTTTAGCACTTAAGGTACTGGACTAGTAATCAGAAGACCCAGTGTTAGTATTAAATTTGTGTTATTTTCAGTGTATTGGTGTCAAACAACCCTATTATTTGACACAAGCCTGAAATATATGCAGTTCCATGAGACCATGGAACACATCAACAGGTTTCCTTTAGGACTGCCGCGATTGGTCGACGTAGTCGATATTTTAAGACGATGCATCGTTTTTAAAACTATGCTTATAAATGATCCTTTCTACAATGTTTTCGTTCATATAACCGTTGATATGATTTCCCTCAGCACTACTTGCTGCGTGCATGACCTAAGTTGTATTTGGTCCAGTCACTGCGCACTTTGCTGCGTTGGGCTCGCGATTATGTGAAACACTTAACAATTTGTTTACATTGCTTAGAATGTGAAGTAATTTGAGTGAATGTCTAGGTTAGAATCTGGGCTCATTCTGTTGTTACTGTATGTTGGACTTAATAAGACGTTCCCACCTCTAACTATTTTATTTCTGCTATAAGTTTAAGCACTTTGCTTTGTGTACGGAATGCCATGAACACATGTTGCACTTTGTTTAATATGGAGCACTTGAGAATTTGATAATTTGATAATATGGACATAAACCCAATTTACATTTAGTTTTATGCCATAATATTATGCCATACAGTTTGTTGTTAAAAGAAAAGAAGCTTAAATGAGATTCTGATTGTTTAGATTAAATCGACTAATCGATAAAATAGTCTATAGATTAATCAATAGAGAAATAGTTGTTAGTGGCAGCCCTAGTTTCCTATACATCCTTATGGGAATAAATACCTTAAAACTCAACGCCTTTTAAACTCCCAGAACCAATTGACGTCAAGTTTCAAGGTACCACTGAAATAATATAAATATACAGGAGGACAATATACTGTAGTATAAATCTGACAGCATAGCTTCAGTTTTGTGATGTGTGTGTATGTGTTGGGGGAGACTGTGTGCCGGACTAAATAAAAATTACTTTATAAAATTAAAATAATTAGGATATATCTGGTATTAGAAAGACATTTGCTGTGGAAATCATATGACAGGTTGACCCTTTCCTCTTGGTAATTTTAAAAGGGTAAAATGTCAGCGAGCACAGCAGCTCCATTAACGACATTACCCAACCCCACTTCAGTAGCGCATAGCAAAGCAGCGATCTGTCAGCGGGATTGTGATATTGCATCTAATTCTCACCGTGGGCCTGGAAAGAAGACAAATGCCAGCTGCATAAATGAACCGCACTCATTCTTGCGTTCCCTTCTTTCGTTTCGTAGCTCTACAGCCTATATGCACAGCAGGATCCTACAGATTGATTGGAGTCTCCCACTCGCAGAGAGCAAATGATGTTCAGCATCTGCTAATCGCAGCTCACATTCACTGAGGCTCATATGTGAGAAAACATGTCAAAGTTTACGCATCCGAGAACGTGATGATGGTGATAGGCACAAAGTAATAATGACTGTGGGGTTGAAGTGACAGGCAGTGGATTGAAAGTTTAAAAAATATGTAAGGTTTTGGGACTATTTGTAAAGTTTAAAGTTGTAGACTTGTTTAAAGTCATAGCTGTAGACAAATACATTCTGTCTAAACAGTAATTAATAATTTATAGTGCTTGCTTGGGGAAAATGTAAAAAATGTATTAATTAGGATTTTAACGTCATATTTTACTCACTTTGGTTACATTCATGACAGAACATGTAGTTACTGGTTACACTGATTCATCAGTTCAAGTATTTATATATACACAGTGGGGCCAAAAAGTATTTAGTCAGCCACTGATTGTGCAAGTTCTCCTACTTAGAAAGATGAGAGAGGTCTGTAATTTTCATCATAGCTACACTTCAACTATGAGACACAAAATGAGAAAAAAAATCCAGGAAATCACATTGTAGGATTTTTAAAGAATTTATTTGTGGAAAATAAGTATTTGGTCAATAACAAAAGTTCAACTCAATACTTTGTAACATAACCTTTGTTGGCAATGACAGAGGTCAAACGTTTCCTGTAAGTCTTCACCAGGTTTGCACACACTGTAGCTGGTATTTTGGCCCATTCCTCCATGCAGATCTCCTCTAGAGCAGTGATGTTTTGGGGCTGTCGCTGGGCAACACAGACTTTCAACTCCCTCCACAAATTTGTATATACAGTGTATCACAAAAGTGAGTACACCCCTCACATTTCTGCAGATATTTAAGTATATCTTTTCATGGGACAACACTGACAAAATGACACTTTGACACAATGAAAAGTAGTCTGTGTGCAGCTTATATAACAGTGTAAATTTATTCTTCCCTCAAAATAACTCAATATACAGCCATTAATGTCTAAACCACCGGCAACAAAAGTGAGTACACCCCTTAGTGAAAGTTCCTGAAGTGTCAATATTTTGTGTAGCCACCATTATTTCCCAGAACTGCCTTATTAACTCTCCTGGGCATGGAGTTTACCAGAGCTTCACAGGTTGCCACTGGAATGCTTTTCCACTCCTCCATGACGACATCACAGAGCTGGCGGATATTCGAGACTTTGCACTCCTCCACCTTCCGCTTGAGGATGCCCCAAAGATGTTCTATTGGGTTTAGGTCTGGAGACATGCTTGGCCAGTCCATCACCTTTACCCTCAGCCTCTTCAATAAAGCAGTGGTCGTCTTAGAGGTGTGTTTGGGGTCATTATCATGCTGGAACACTGCCCTGCGACCCAGTTTCCGGAGGTAGGGGATCATGCTCTGCTTCAGTATTTCACAGTACATATTGGAGTTCATGTGTCCCTCAATGAAATGTAACTCCCCAACACCTGCTGCACTCATGCAGCCCCAGACCATGGCATTCCCACCACCATGCTTGACTGTAGGCATGACACACTTATCTTTGTACTCCTCACCTGATTGCCGCCACACATGCTTGAGACCATCTGAACCAAACAAATTAATCTTGGTCTCATCAGACCATAGGACATGGTTCCAGTAATCCATGTCCTTTGTTGACATGTCTTCAGCAAACTGTTTGCAGGCTTTTTTGTGTAGAGACTTCAGAAGAGGCTTCCTTCTGGGGTGACAGCCATGCAGACCAATTTGATGTAGTGTGCGGCGTATGGTCTGAGCACTGACAGGCTGAACCCCCACCTTTTCAATCTCTGCAGCAATGCTGACAGCACTCCTGCGCCTATCTTTCAAAGACAGCAGTTGGATGTGATGCTGAGCACGTGCACTCAGCTTCTTTGGACGACCAACGCGAGGTCTGTTCTGAGTGGACCCTGCTCTTTTAAAACGCTGGATGATCTTGGCCACTGTGCTGCAGCTCAGTTTCAGGGTGTTGGCAATCTTCTTGTAGCCTTGGCCATCTTCATGTAGCGCAACAATTCGTCTTTTAAGATCCTCAGAGAGTTCTTTGCCATGAGGTGCCATGTTGGAACTTTCAGTGACCAGTATGAGAGAGTGTGAGAGCTGTACTACTAAATTGAACACATCTGCTCCCTATGCACACCTGAGACCTAGTAACACTAACGAGTCACATGACATTTTGGAGGGAAAATGACAAGCAGTGCTCAATTTGGACATTTAGGGGTGTAGTCTCTTAGGGGTGTACTCACTTTTGTTGCCGATGGTTTAGACATTAATGGCTGTATATTGAGTTATTTTGAGGGAAGAATAAATTTACACTGTTATATAAGCTGCAAACAGACTACTTTTCATTGTGTCAAAGTGTCATTTTGTCAGTGTTGTCCCATGAAAAGATATACTTAAATATCTGCAGAAATGTGAGGGGTGTACTCACTTTTGTGATACACTGTATATATATATACTTGTTTATGCATTTTCTGCCCTTTTTCTTCCTTTTTAGCACGTCAAATTACCCGATTGCGTCATGCTTTCTCTCCACCAATGCCAATCCCTGCTCTGTTTGAGGAGAACGAAGCTAACCCACACCCCCTCCGACACGTGGGTATGTATATGCATCTTATCACCTACACTTTCACGAGTGCAGTGCAGTTCAGCACTGTGTATGGAGAGACACACCCTGAGAGCACTCTTTTCTCATCTCTTTTTTGCAGGCGCCATCAATCAGCCAGCAGAGGTCGTAATTGCATTAGTTATGAGCGAGAGACCCCATTCCGGCTTAGTCCAGCCCATATCTGAACAACAGGCCAATCGTTGTTCATGTGGCCGCTCAGCCTTAGCCGGCAGACAGAGCGGAGATTCGATACAATGTATTTGAGATCCAAGATCTGGTTCCAGCGTGTGTTTTTACCGCTGCGCCACCTGAGCGGCATCAGTTCAAGTTTTTAATGTTAAACTCAGTCATGGACAATATTGTATCTCCAATTCTGCTTGCATGTCTTTGAACTGTGGGAGGAAACCCACGCAGACGCAGAGAGAACATGCAAACTTCGCACAGAAAGGACCCGGCCCGCCCCACCCGAGGATCAAACCCATTTTGCTTTGAGGCGACAGTGCTACCCAGTGAGCCACCATGCCATCCCTGTGTAAATAATAACTGCTGGAATCTAATTTAGTAGCTATAATGTATCCTGTAGGTGCTGATCAGACTTCTATGAATATGTGAATGAATTTGAGATCATTCCAGAATCGCTTGCATGAAGTCCACTTCATTTTAGTTAATGCCTCTAAATCTTAATTATGTAGGTGTCTTGGTGTGACTTCTGATTTGACAATATTTTATTAAATAAGCACATGTGCTCTTGGTGTGATCTTTACAGGACTTCCACATTTAGCATCAGTATTGGTGCTTTAGACATTTACAGCTCCATGCATCTCTAATGGTTTTTAACATCTAAAATTTGTGACATAACATACTTGAAGAAAAAACAGACAATGGAATTGGAATCGAAATACATGTGTTAAATAAATAAATGATTATTATTTTTTTTTAATTAAGCATGTGTGCGGCATATTTTCTGCTCACGCCTCCCGCCAACCCGCGCGTAGTTCTTAGCAGACCCGTTCTTATGCATGGACTTTGCACAGACGCCTCTATCTGCTAATCAGAGTCCTTGCACAGCGTTAGAAGACCCCACCAACATAGTCCGATCATCCCCGCTAGATGGCGCCTAGCCGACCGGTGGCAATGCAGAGTTTCGAACCAAGGAGTTCAGAATCTCGGTGCTGGTGTGCTAGTGGAATATCCCGCTGCGCCACCTGGGCGCCTTAAATGTTTTTAATATCTGAAATTGTTTGTTTGTTTACTTATTAGGATTTTGTGTCTCCAATTCACCTCACTTGCATGTCTTTGGACTGTGGGAGTAAACCGGAGCTCCCAGGGGAAACCCACGTGGACACGGGGAAAACATGCACACAGAAATGACCCCAGACTGCCCAACCTGGGGATCAAACCCAGGACCTTCTTGCTGTGAGACGATAGTGCTACCCACTTAGCCTAATATCTTAAATTAGGGTCTGTTTTTCTTCAGGTATGTTATGTAACAGGCAATGGAATTAGAACTGAAATACTCCCGTTTAATAAATAAATGAGAATAAAAATTAATATTATTTATTAATGAATAAAATGAGAATAAATAAATATTAAGTTAGGCAAATCATGCTGGCCTATTATGACCTAAATGCTCAGATATTTTAATGCAGAGATTTTAATAGGATTCACAACATTATCCCACACCTAGAATGGTTCACCACTTATCTAAACATACCCAACAAGTTAAGTACATTTATATTTGAAGCCACATTTCTTTTATAAAGTGCCTGTTTTTTATCCACATACTCACTAGCCCTGTTCTGGTCTCATGCATGAGCAACTCTTGACATGAGCGGTGCGAGAAGCAAAGGCCCAGTGACAGCAAATTTAAGTGCAGAGCTAATTAAAACCCTAAAAATAGAGAGGGTGATGAATGTGCTGTCAAAAGTTGCATGTAAGAAAGAGCAAGCACAAAGCAGAGAGTGAGAAGCAAGGGGCATGGGAATTATACCAAGTCAGTGTGTTGAAGTGTGCTTTCTGGTGTTTGTGCGTGGCACCGTGGCAGCAGTGATCAATAGCAGCGGGAGAACAACATGGCATTCTTCAATAATGAAGTGGACAGTTTTATCAGTTTAATTATCCACAGCTCGCTTTTGCTTTCCTTGTGAGTCTTTGTGTCACTTCATTCTTACAAACACAGGGACACACACAAAGAAGACACAGCAAAATAAGTAAATAAATGCATAAGAGATACAAATAAAATAATAATAATATGACTCGAATAACAATAGTGTGATTGCCTTACTGCAATCACACTAATGAAAAATACTACACAGTTTAAATGACATGCATAATTGGCATGAAGCATTGTAGCAGGGGCTGGTTTGATGCTACTTTTATTTTTATATCTCCATTCCTATGATTAGGGAAACTTTATTAAATGTGTTCATGTTATGTGGATGTAAACAAAAAACAACAACAAATGCTATTACAGGTAGATTATTCAAGTACAGACAAACCATGAAGTCAGTGTAAACCAGGGGGTGTGCAATTAAAAGGGGCCACATGAGAAACTGGGATTGTTGTGGTGGGCTGGACCAATGGGCTGATCTTAATTCTGCCCAATATTAATTTTATATCTGTATACAGGTAGTAAATTGTATGTTTTTGATAAGCTGTTACTGAAAGAATATATGTTACTATCAGGCAATGAAAATGAGAAGCAGGCAGAGTAAAAACATCAACATCATTTAACTATTTAATCCACTTTCATGAAAACAGTTTAACATTGTGCAGGTTTTAAATTTAAATGTGCAGGTAAAACTTTTTAAACTTTTTGTTGCTTACAGTCTAATTACCTTATTTGCTGTTTTCAGTCTATTGTTCTTGTTGGATATTGTTTCTAGATATCACAAAGCTGGTCTTGACTGCTTCAGCCTGGATGTTTAAAACTTTATTACAAAAATCCTTGTTGCAGTTCTAATGTGAGCGCTCAGCATCATACAGGTTCTTGTCTTTCTCTGTCTGTTTAGTATTGTAATGGCGATTTAAATTAATATCCTTAAACAGCGTTCTTGTTTGTTTATTTATGTTTAATGCCATATCAGCACATTTAGGATATTTATATGGCAGAACATAGGTTGTATCTTAAGTGTATGTCATTTTAATCAAGTTATAAACAATGTTTTAGATTTAAGTGTGACAAAAAATTTAGTATTTTCCCTGGTGATGTCTTAAGTAGGTTTTGTACATTGTTTTCATTAAAGAATTTCAGTCTTTCTGTGTTTAGTGTTGGGCAAACCGTTAATGTGTTTTATTGTTAGTGTGGTTTTGCACGATTGGCAGGTTGGTGCAGTTTCCCCTGTAAGGTGCTTATGTGTTAGTCTGGAGTGTCCGATCCGGCATCTTGTAATAATAGTTTGGTTTTGATGACTGTATGAAATAGAGCCGAAGGTAGGAAAATGCTACACTAGAATGGACAATTTGTTTTGTGGTTTACTGTCCCAATCATTCTGCCATTTATTTTTGATGAGTGGTGATCTTATCTTCCGTTGATGTTCTAGCAATCCGATCCACTCTTTCATTGCCTGGAATCCCTATGTGGCTTGGGATCCAGCAGTAGACAACTTTATATTGCTGTTCTCATAATTATTTTCCTTTGGTTAGTATCTCGGATATAGTGGCGTTGTCTGTGTCAAGATGTTCCAAAGCTTTTAAGGCATGATTTTGAACCTGTGTAGAATAGAAATTTTTGATGTTTGCTTGTTTGGATGTACTCCAAAGCTAATAATAGAGCGTGGCCTTCTGTAGTAAAAATGGAACTATGGTTTGGTAACCGGATGCTGTGTTGATGGTTTGCGGTGGACATTGCTGCTGTTACTCTTGTCTCAGTTTTGGATCCATCTGTATAAATTGTCTTGTGGTGTGGGAAATACCACTTTGGTTTCTAGGAATAATCAAACAGCGTTCTTGTCGCCACACACTAAACACACAGCTTTACATCTGACTTAAATCAATAAATACTTGTATACTAAGTCCATGTTTTGTTAAAAACTCGTACATTTTGTATCAATTCTATTAGCCAACAGGTTACAGTGAAGCTGGATACACTCGCACACACGCACGAATGTACAAATTTAGGTAAACTGGAAACATAACAGCACTTTCAAAATAAAAACAATGCTATTGTATTACATGTATGATGTACACTTATTTACGTCTTATTTCTAATTACTACTGACCTCATGCGGGCCGGTCAGAGACACCCAACGGGCCGGATGTAGTCCGGGAGGCCGTACAATGCCCAGGTGTGATGTAAACAGATAGACTTTTAACAGAGATTTAAATGAAGACTTGGAAAGAGTATTCCACAATTTGGAAGCTACCACACAAAGATCATACACCGACAGTGGTCAGCTTCAACCTTGGAACAACAAGAAGGCCTAAGGTTTCCGATCATAAGGTACGAGACGGGACATACTGATGGAGAAGCTCAGCTAGGTAGTGAGGAGTCAGGCCATGCAGAGCTTAATATGTAATGAAAAGAACCTTGTACGAATGGAAATGATGGTGACAATCCACACCTTTGTTTCATATATGGATAAAATAATGTTTTATACATCGCCGTTTTAAGATAACTGCCAACAATGGTAAGTAAAGCTGTGTTTTGATTGTTATAAACTGATTTTTGTAACCCTCTTTCTTTTCCAGAGCTCCCAGGTCTTTTTCAACATCTCTATTGGGTTAAAGTAAAAAATTGTAATAAGCTACTTAATGTACTGTATTGTCTTTAAGCATAATTTAAGTAGCCTTGAGGCATTATGTATGTATACTTTATGAATATTACCCTGATTGCAGCAAAAAAAGTTACATCAAAGGTGAATGATTAAAAATACAAATGTGGTGATACTTGAAACATGCAGTTCAAGCCCAAAACATGAAGATGGTCTAAAACATCATATGTTCCCTACAATGATGTAAAAATATTATCAAATTATAGAAAGTATTTAGTTCAGCCTTTGCACAATGAGATCTAAGGCCAAATACTTTATACACTCTATTTTTAAGCTATCCAACACTCATATCACCCTTGTAAAAATGTAACATTCCCTTAACCTAATAAGTCATTCTACCACGTTTTCTTTAATGATCTGTATTCATTTAGTGTGTCATGTAATAACAAGCAATTAGAAAGGGGGTATACACATTTTACATTTTTTATTTATATTAAGTGGCTTGTTCTAAAATCAACCCGAGGTTATTAATGCAATCTCGGGCAAATTGGCAGATATGTGGCATAAATAAAAATTAATGCAATCAGAACGTTCATTTCCCAGCAGTGGTCTAATAGCCTTTATATTTATAGTAGATAATTAGCATTTTATACATATTTAATTTGTCTCTCTCATTAGGTGAGCTGAATATCACTATAATACAGGCTTTATTGTAATGAATGCATTAAGAGTTCCAGTAAAGAATTACTAAACGAGATTTTCAAGCCGTTCTTTCCTCATGGGGCTTTTTACATACACATTTAGTTCATGTAATTCTGCAATATTTCCGTTTCTGTTTTACGTTATTAGTTAATGTCATAATAAAATACTAAGGCACTAATAGGCTGCCACAAGTGAACAAGCAGTGGTGGCACAGTTTCCTCTCACACTTCAGTAGCTGCAATACAAAGGTTGTGTTCCATTTAGTGCTATTTGCAATTCTTTTGGAGGGGTCATTTACTATAACATTACTTTTAATTGCATCCGTGGAAGTAAATCTCTGTTTAATGCTGACACTACATGGCCCAATTTGTGGAATACTGATCAAGCTATTGGGGTTACTAGTTAAAATGTTAGCAGATAGTCTTGCCATATATTTAATCCTATAATTTTAGAACTAGAAACAGCACTTCACTATTAACAAAAGACAGAGGGTGAACAGGTTGCTTGAACATGTTGCTTTTTCTTGTTGATAAATCAATTGTATTTGCAATATTTTCCACACCTATGTTAATCTATATTTTTAAAACATCTATGCCAAAACCCAAATGACTTAAACACGAACAGAGACCTCGGACTGGTGAGCAGCTGAAGTGTTATATCAAGCAAGACTGGAAAAAAAATCCATTTTCACAACAACTGATGTTCTCGATCACCAAACCAATACAAAATGCTGTTAAAAGGGAGGGTGACTTAACACATGCAAGTAATGATGACTGCAACAAGTTTAAGTGTCACAAGTTTAGAATGAACATACGATAGATCTTCAAAAAGTTTCCGCACTTTTATATTTTGGTTGGAAACGGTGGGGACAGGAGGAGTAATAATTGGTCGTGTCTGGGCAGTTGTAGCCTAGTGGTTAAGGTACTGGACTAGCAATCAGAAGGTCGCTGGTTCAAACCCCACCACTGCCGAGTTGCTGCTGTTGGGCCCTTGAGCAAGGCCCTAAACCCTCAATTGCTTAGACTGTATACCGTCACTGTACTGTAAGTCGATTTGGATAAAGGCGTCTGCTAAATGCCGAAAATGTAAATGTCTGGGAGACAGAGAAAGCTTGCAGTCTGCATTTTTGGACGCTCAAAGAAGCTTTAAGGGGAAGAAGATTTTTATATGATGATGATGTGAAAGCAGCAGTGCAAATATTTTTTTGCTGATGGCATTAAAAGTTGGTACGATGCTGGGAAAAATGCATCAGAAGGTGATTATATATTAAGAATTTCAAAAGCAAATTACATCACTTTTCTATATAGAGTTAAAAAAAAGTGCAGAAACTTTTTGAAGAACCCTTCATAAATACAAAAGCTAAATTTATTAGCCAACACATTACAAATCTAAACATGTTAATAAGGATTTGAAAATTATTGCTCTATTTTATTTAAATATTTCTTACAATCCCAGCTGTTTGGAAGTTTGGGTTTATGTATATACATTTATTTCTGTGAACAGTTCAGGGGTAATTTTACCTTTATATAGTTTGTTTATTTTATGGTTTAATGCCATGTTAACACATTGGTTACATTCATGGCAGGATCATTCAATTTTTATTGGATTTTTTTTATCAAGTTATAGTCTACCTTCATATCTACCTTCATATGTGAGTCCTGTGTTATATTCGTGATTTTTTTTTTTTTTTTTTTATATTTTCTTTATGCATTTTCTCCCCCTTTTTTCCCCCCTTTTAGCGCGTACAATTGTCCGATTGCATCATGCTTCCTCTCCACCAATGCTGATCCCTGCTCTGTTTGAGGAGAATGAAGCTAACTCACACCCCCTCCAACACATGGGCAGCATGCCGTATGCATCTTATCACCTACACTTTGATGAGTGCAGTACAGCTCAGCACTGTGTACAGAGAGACACACCCTGAGAGCACTCTCTCTTTTCCTGTCTCTGTAGACGTCATGTCTACACGAAGTTAATAATCATGGCTGAGAGGTGTTTTGTTAAATGTTTGATGTATTCTGGTTTCTATGTTCTGTTTTTAGATGTTTGTGATTAGTCCAGTATTTTTTATAGTGTTTAGGGTTGAAAGCTTCTATTATATTACCTGGGATCCTTAACTGATTCCTTACTGTACTGTATTTGTGACATTCAATAATAATGTGTTTTATTGTTATGATGGTATGGCATATTGTTGGTGGGGGTCCCCCTCTCAGTATGTGTGAATGAGTTAATTGGGTGTGTCCGATGCATATAAATTGCTCCATTCTGTTAGTTGGTATAGATTTGTGGTGTGCTGATGTTGGGGTATATTTCATGAAGTCTATTATTGTGTTGTGATTCCCATTCAAGTTGCCGTTTGTTTCTGATGTAATTCATAATCTGTGGTTTGGTATCCGATATTAATAGTTTATTTTTTAGTTGTTGTATGGTTGGAGGTTTACGTGCCAGCCTGTCGGCCTTTTCGTGTCACCTTTATATTGTAAAGAAAACATTTTAATTGCCTCTATTGGTTGTGTGACAGATTTTTATCACTATGATCTTTGAGTAAGGTAAAAGTTAATTATTACACATTTGTTATTTTCTGATAAACGTAATTATGCTTACCTAATGAATGTACATGGTTTCAGCGTGTTATATGCGCACGCACGCACACACACACACACACACACGCGCACACACACACACACACACACACACACACACACACACACACACACACACACACACACACACACCTCTTTAATCGGAACCAAAACTAAGCAGATTCACTCTATTAGCTTCTCCATGGTGCTCTCCAAATTAAAATCTAATTTAAGGGGCTGCCAAATTAAAAAGTGCATTTCACTTTTTTTTCATCCTCAGTCAAAGCTTCCATTCCATTAGGCATCTAGTTTCTACCTGTCAGAAATCAAGCAATATAATCTCACCAAGGAGTGCATAATTAGCATGGGAGAACTGGGATGTTTGGTTGGGAATAATAGTCAAAATACTCATGTGCATGCATGTTATGTTTTTGTGTTTTTTTCTTGTAATTAATTTTTTATGTGCCTCTTGACACTGTGCATATTCATCTACCATATGTTTGTATATGTAGGAGTTATTAGTATCATAAATGTTTTGTTTTTCTGGCATTTGCATTTCATAAATACATACCAAAGTTAATATATTTATCTATACACCGATCAGACATAACATTATGACCACATTCCTACTATTCTGTTGGTCCCCCTTTTGCTGCCAAAACAGCCCTGACCCATTGAGACATGGACTCCACTAGACCCCTTAAGGTGTGCTGTGATATCTGGCACCAAGATGTTAGCAACAGATCCTTCAACTCCTGTAAGTTGCGAGGTGGCCTCAATGGATCTGACTTGTTTGTCCAGCACATCCCACAGATGCCTGATTGGATTGAGATCTGGGGAATTTGGAGGCCAACTCAACACCTCAAACTCGTTGTTGTGCTCTTCAAACCATTCCTAAACCATTTTTGCTTTGTGGCAGGGCGCATTATCCTGCTGAAAGAGGCCACAGCCATCAGGGAATACAGTTTCCATGTACAAGGTCTGCAACAATGCTTAGATAGGTGGTACGTGTCAAAGTAACATCCACAGGGATGGCAGGACCCAAGGTTTCCCAGCAGAACATTGCCCAAAGCATCACACTGCCTCTGCCAGTTTGCCTTCTTCCCAAAGTGCATCCTGGTGCCATGTGTTCCCCAGGTAAGCCACACATGCACCCGGCCATCTACATGATGTAAAAGAAAACGTGATTCATCAGACCAGGCCACCTTCTTCTATTGCTCCATGGTCCATGTGTTCCGATGCTCACGTGCCCATTGTTGGCGCTTTTGGTGGTGGTCTGCGACTATGCAGCTCCATACGCAACAAACTGCGATGCACTGTGTATTCTGATACCTTTCTATCAGAATCAGCATTAACTTCTTTAGCGATTTGAGCTACAGTAGCTCGTCTGTTGGATCAGATCACATGGGCCAGACTTCGCTTCCCATGTGCATCAATGAGCCTTGGCCTCCCATGACCCTGTCACCGGTTTACCACTGTTCCTTCTTTGGACAACTTTTGATATATACTGATCACTGCAGACCGGGAACACCCCACAAGAGCTGCAGTTTTGGAGATGCTCAGACTTAGTCATCTAGCCATCACAATTTGGTCCTTGTCAAACTCACTCAAATCCTTGGCACGGTTTAAATAGATTAGGTTGCCACACAAAACCAACATGTGACCTACTGCTTCTGACCTGGTTGAAACCTTGCCTTTACTCACTGTCTTCTTCATGTCTGCATATGTTTTCTCAGTGTACTCAAAAGATGGTTTGGCTACTCAACAACCCCCCTCCCCTTCCCCAACCAAACCCCCACCCCCCTAGATTGGAATTAGTAAATGCATGAGCATGTGGTGTCCTAAAATAAATAGTACCCAGTGTTTGTCTGGTCCTGGTCATCAAACAAATACAGTGGTTAATAAAATTAATTAATTGGTTAATTCTGACAAATCTTGTTTGTCATTTACACCTTTATGAATTTGATCTCAGTTACAGCAAATATTTTAGTCAAAGATAATAAAATACAGTCTCCCTTTTCCTATGAGAACAGGTCCACATGAGCGTTGTAATAAACAGTCATATTTTTGAGTCTGGCAGAGGATCGGTGGTTTATGATGAGATTTCTGAGTGATAGTGTATCTGTGTCACTAGCTACAGGATTTATGTTGACCTCTATCAGAGGAGCTACATTCAGCTAAATCTCTCATTTCCCCTCCACAGCATGGCAGGCTTTATTGTCAATTTTATGAAAGGCATTTTTCCTTTATATAAAATTTTTCTTTCCTCACTTAGCTACATGCAAGCACCTGCTATAAACTTCAGCTCGGTAGTAGTTTCTTTTATCATGTAGTAAATGTGAAAACATCCTCTTAACTCCCTTTAATAAACTAAGCAAGAGTATATAACATCTGTCGCTAAGACATGTTAGCTATCAAATACAAAATTATATATATATAAAAAAAAAACTACAGGTTAGGGACATTCACAAATCCCTTGAACCAACTTGATTTTGAACCAGTTCAGCGTGTTTCCACCAAAAAAGGAGCGGTTCCAGACTGAGAATTTGACTGTGAATAGTCCACCATTCAAAAATGTATCCAGCCAACAGTGCCCCGTGGGCAGCGTCCTGTGGCCACCGATGAAGGTCTAGAAGATGACCAACTCAAACAGCAGCAATAGATGAGCGATCGTCTCTGACTTTGCATCTACAAGGTGGACCAACTAGGTAAGTACACAGTGGGTGTACATGGTATTTAAAATCTCCAGCAGCGCTGCTGTGTCTGATCCACTCATACCAGCACAACACACACTAACACACCACCACCATGTCATTGTCACTGCAGTGCTGAGAATGATTCACAACCTAATTAATACCTGTTCTGTAGTGGGGGTCCTGACCATTGAAGAACAGGGTGAAAGCAGGCTAAAAAGGTATGGAGAGAAACAGATGGACTACAGTCAGTAAATGTAGAACTACAAAGTGCTTCTATATGGTAAGTGGAGCTGATAAAATGGACAGTGAGTGTAGAAACCAGGAGGTGGTTTTAATGTTATGGCTGATCAGTGTATATATACAGTATATTTCAATTCACCATGACACAAACTTACAGATTCTTCAGAAAGAGTAGGATGATGTTTTTGTGTTCGGATGCTTGTACCTTCTGTTTCTACATCCTGTTTACCTCTTTTTTTTCTTCCCATTCAGAGCCGCAAAACTCATCTGTTTACAACACATTTAATTGGATTCATCTTATAATAGAGCTTGGAAAAATTATTTGAGAATATGTATTTTTCAAAACCCTGTGTTGACCTTCAGTTGCAATTATATAACATTATATATTCATTAGAGGAATGCAAATAATCCAAGCAGGCTGCACTGCCTTTTAATGACAATATTTCTGGGCCTGGTTGTTCTTAGGTCCTCATTGACCTTTGCTTTCCCACTTATACCCTATTTCAGCTTACTGACAAGTACAGAATAAAACCACAGATGAATTATTTAGTAATCTATTGTGTATGCAGGATTGGTAGTAGGGTAGTAGAACTGTATGTTCTTGTTAGTGATAAAAGACAATGTTTTTGTAGATGGTTTATTAACACAGATCAGCCATAACATTAAAACCACATTCTGGTTTCTACGCACACTGTCCATGTTACCAGCTCCACTTACCACATAGAAGCACTTTAAAGTTCTACAATTACTGACTGTAGTCCATCTGTTTCTCTGCATGCTTTGTTAGTCCCCTTTCATGCTGTTCTTCAATGGTCAGGACCCCCACAGGTCCACTACAGAGCAGGTATTATTTGGGTGGTGGGTCATTCTCAGCACTGCAGTGACACTACAATGGTGGTGGTGTGTTAGTGTGTGTTGTGCTGGTATGAGAGGATCAGACACAGCAGCGCTGCTGGTTTTTAAATACCGTGTCCACTCAGTGTCCACTCTATTAGACACTCCGACCTAGTTGGTCCACCTTGTAGATGTAAAGTCAGACACGATCGCTCATCTATTGCTGCTGTTTGAGTTGGTCATCTTCTAGACCTTCATCAGTGGTCAGGGGCGCTGTTGGCTGGATATGTTTTTGGTTGGTGGACTATTCTCAGTTCAGCAATGACAGTGAGGTGTTTAAAAACTCCATCAGCACTGCTGTGTCTGATCCAATTTTACCGGCACAACACACACTAACACACCACCATCATGTCAGTGTCACTGCAGTGCTGAGAATCATCCATTACCTAAATAATACCTGCTCTGTAGTGGTCCTGTGGGGGTCCTGACCATTGAAGAACAACATGAAAGGGGGCTAACAAAGCATGCAGAGATATAGACAGACTAAAGTCAGTAAACTGTAAAACTACAAAGTGCTTCTATATGGTAAGTGGAGCTGATAAAATGGACAGTGAGTGTAGACACAAAGAGGTGGTTTTAATGTTATGGCTAATCAGTGTAGATCAGAAGCTTAAGCTTAAGCTTTAAGCCTCCTCAGCACCAAAGTACCTCTGTTGGGCTTTTAAGCAAGATCCTAAAACCCTTGGTTGTTTGTAATCTGTCTCAGTAGTAAGTTGCTCCCAAAAATGCCTGCTAATGCATAAATGTAAATAACGAACTGTATGTTCTTGTTAGTGATAAAGGACAATGTTTTTTGTAGTTGTGATAAAGAGGTTTAATTTTGAGGTTTTAAAGAATGACTAGGGATTTAAGACTGGATGAACACTGCAGAACGTGTGTTGGAGTATATGGATTTGTGTAGGATTTGAGGAGTAAAGTAAACTTATGATGAACGTGTCAGATTGCGGGGTGTTAAATGCTAGAGTGGCTTAACGGTTCAGGTACTGTATTATAGATCAGAAGCTTAATACATCTTAAATACCTCTGTTGGGCTTTTAACGAATATCCTATAACCCTCTGTTGTTTATCTGTCTCAATGGTAAGATGAACATGCAAACTCCACATAGAAAGGACCTGGACTGCTCAACCTGAGAATCAAACCCAGGACCTTCTTGCTGTGCTACCCACCCATTTCCACATATGGGCTCAAGGGCCCAACAGCGGCAACCTGGCAGTGGTGGGGCTTAAACCAGCGACATTTTGATTACTAGTCTAGTACCTTAACTGCTAGGCTACAACATCCCACATATGATGATGTAGCATGCCAGTATGTCATATTTTGGCATTTTTAGTGCATAGAACATGCCAAACATGAACAGCAATCTAAAACTATGAGCTAATATCAGTTTTATATGTCTACTAATTTGTTCTGAACTAAAGCTAGTAATGTTTTCATTGTGTGTGTGTGTGTGTGTGTGTTTTATACTTAGAGAAGAATATAAAGGTTTAACTTCAGATTTAGGTCACAGGGTTAATGTAATCACCACTCTGGTATTTGCTCTGGTATCTGTCTATACCTGAACAAGGCCAGTGGGAATTTGTTGGAAAATGTCTTGTCTGGATAATCAATACAAACTCCCCTGTGTGATTAAGCCATCTGTAAGATAACTCGCTACAAAAAGCTTAAACATTTTTCTGTTGAGGGGCGCAGTGCTTTCAAAGGTAACTGATCATTTGCTTACCTTTCCGTAACCTCTTACAGGTTTAAAATCTGTCTGATATGGAAATGTACATAACAGCAATGACATCAATTGAACCTTTAAGCTTCTGATCCACACTGATCAGTCATAACATTAAAACCACCTTGTTTCTACACTCACTGTCCATTTTATCAGCTCCACTTACCATATAGAAGCACTTTGTAGGTCTACAATTACTTACTGTAGTCCATCTGTTTCTCTGCATGCTTTGTTATCCCCCTTTCATGCTGTTCTTCAATGGTCAGGACTCTCCCAATACCACTACAAAGTAGGTATTATTTGGGTGGTGGATCATTCTCCACCACCCAAAAATATCCAGCCATATCCTGTGACCTTTGATGAAGGTCTAGAAAATGACCAACTCAAACAGCAGCAATAGATGAGCGATCGTCTCCGACTTTACATCTACAAGGTGGACCAACTAGGCAAGAGTGTCTAATAGAGTGGACAGTGAGTGGACACGGTATTCAAAAACTCATCCAGCAAAACACACACTAACACACCACCAGTGTCAGTGTCGCTGCACCAGTGTCAGTGTCGCTGCAGTGCTGAGAATGATCCAACACCTAAATAATACCTGCTCTCTGGTGGTCCTCTGGGGGTCCTGACCATTAAAGAACAGGGTGAAAGCAGGCTAAAAGTACAGTCAGTAATTGTAGAACTACAAAGTGAAGCTGATGATGATGATTATGATAGCTGGGATTTATTGCCACGTCAGCACGATTATGGCTATATACGTGGCGTGTCGAGTTTCTGGTTCATATAATGGTAACAATGTTTTTAGAGGGCAGGGTACGGCTTGGTACACCCATCATTTCCTTTATTACATAAGGTGTACTAGTTTAAGTGAAGCTGATAAAATGGACAGTGAGTGTAGAAACAAGGAGATGGTTTTAATGTTATGCCTAATCAGTGTATATATATATATATATATATATATATATATATATACAGTGTATCACAAAAGTGAGTACACCCCTCACATTTCTGCAAATATTTCATTATATCTTTTCATGGGACAACACTATAGAAATAAAACTTGGATATAACTTAGAGTAGTCAGTGTACAACTTGTATAGCAGTGTAGATTTACTGTCTTCTGAAAATAACTCAACACACAGCCATTAATGTCTAAATGGCTGTCAACATAAGTGAGTACACCCCACAGTGAACATGTCCAAATTGTGCCCAAAGTGTCAATATTTTGTGTGACCACCATTATTATCCAGCACTGCCTTAACCCTCCTGGGCATGGAATTCACCAGAGCTGCACAGGTTGCTACTGGAATCCTCTTCCACTCCTCCATGATGACATCACGGAGCTGGTGGATGTTAGACACCTTGAACTCCTCCACCTTCCACTTGAGGATGCGCCACAGGTGCTCAATTGGGTTTAGTCCATCACCTTTACCTTCAGCTTCCTCAGCAAGGCAGTTGTCATCTTGGAGGTTGTGTTTGGGGTCGTTATCCTGTTGGAAAACTGCCATGAGGCCCAGTTTTCGAAGGGAGGGGATCATGCTCTGTTTCAGAATGTCACAGTACATGTTGGAATTCATGTTTCCCTCAATGAACTGCAGCTCCCCAGTGCCAGCAACACTCATGCAGCCCAAGAGCATGATGCTACCACCACCATGCTTGACTGTAGGCAAGATACAGTTGTCTTGGTACTTCTCACCAGGGCGCCGCCACACATGCTGGACACCATCTGAGCCAAACAAGTTTATCTTGGTCTCATCAGACCACAGGGCATTCCAGTAATCCATGTTCTTGGACTGCTTGTCTTCAGCAAACTGTTTGCGGGCTTTCTTGTGCGTCAGCTTCCTTCTGGGATGACGACCATGCAGACCGAGTTGATGCAGTGTGCGGCGTATGGTCTGAGCACTGACAGGCTGACCTCCCACGTCTTCAACCTCTGCAGCAATGCTGGCAGCACTCATGTGTCTATTTTTTAAAGCCAACCTCTGGATATGACGCCGAACACGTGGACTCAACTTCTTTGGTCGACCCTGGCGAAGCCTGTTCCGAGTGGAACCTGTCCTGGAAAACCGCTGTATGACCTTGGCCACCATGCTGTAGCTCAGTTTCAGGGTGTTAGCAATCTTCTTATAGCCCAGGCCATCTTTGTGGAGAGCAACAATTCTATTTCTCACATCCTCAGAGAGTTCTTTGCCATGAGGTGCCATGTTGAATATCCAGTGGCCAGTATGAGAGAATTGTACCCAAAACACCAAAATTTAACAGCCCTGCTCCCCATTTACACCTGGGACCTTGACACATGACACCAGGGAGAGACAACGACACATTTGGGCACAATTTGGACATGTTCACTGTGGGGTGTACTCACTTATGTTGCCAGCTATTTAGACATTAATGGCTGTGTGTTGAGTTATTTTCAGAAGACAGTAAATCTACACTGCTATACAAGCTGTACACTGACTACTCTAAGTTATATCCAAGTTTCATGTCTATAGTGTTGTCCCATGAAAAGATATAATGAAATATTTGCAGAAATGTGAGGGGTGTACTCACTTTTGTGATACACTGTATATATATATATATATAAATATAAAGTATAAATTATATGTAACATGCATTGGAATTCAGAAAGCAGCCCATGTAGCCCATTGAATTTTGTGCACATGGCATTGTGTTGTTGATTTGAATTTGAATGGCTATAAACTACACTAAATCACCCAAAACGAAGAGCAGAAAACTAATTAAATTTAATTAAATTAGCATTTTGCATTCTAATTAGTAAACAGGATGGTATTTGGAAATCATGTGCAGCCCGATATAACAGGTTCATGCTGATATGAACAAAGGAGCATCACATGCACCTAATATTTAATTAGCATTACATTTCTTAACACTCTATTCTCAATTTTTTTGCACTCTCAACTCACACAAGTTTTAAAGGGGGGGGGGGGGGTAAATCTGTGTGTGTGTGTGTGTGTGTGTGTGTGGTGGGCTGCAGCCTTCCCACATCTATGTTCCAAACTGTGGTCAAATGTGAATGAATTTAATTGGAATCGACCAGTAATGGTTTTGGCAGCCAAACCATTCTAATTCTGAATCTAACTCTGGATTAGATTCAGGGAATGTCTTTGAATGTCCAAGAGAGGCTCAGTCAAAGCTTAGACTTAAAACCACAAACATGTAAAGAGAACTGAAGATATAAGTTCACAGGTGCTTGCCATCCAATCTGGTGGAGCTTGAGAGGCTTTGCCATGAAGAATGGGATAAACTGCCCAAATTCAGATGTGCAAAGCTAGTGAAGGCATTCAAGACAGATTGTAATTGCTGCCAAAAGGGGCTTCTACAAAGCATTGAATAAAGAGTTGAAATATTTTATTTAAATGAATAAATTAAACATTTGACTTAAATGTAGATCCTGGGTAAAACTCATTTGTATTCATTCAAAATCAACAACACAATATATAGAGGGCAAAACGTCAACGGGTCAACTATAGTCCAAAATTTTAGGGAATCTTTCTAGATTTAATTCTTCATTTTAATTAATTATTTTTTTCTGTTTTATTTGTAAACTCCTGTATAAGCAAAAATATGTCTCTTGTAGGGCTGGCTTGATACCACTTTTTTATGTCCGATATGATACTGCAAATTAAGTATCTGCCGATACCGATACCAATCTGATACCATCATTTCTCCTCTCAAACAACTAAGCAGTAATAATACGTGTCTCAATACACCATGGTTAAACTAGCTATCTAAATAACAATGCTCAGACAGTGTAACAAATATTCTAAAGGAATAAATACAGAACCTGCAATATCACACTTATGCAAAACTGCTGTTTTTATTTTCACTTTTACACACAGAACATTTAGCAGCATTTTTGGCTCGTTTAACAAACAATTGGAGGATGTGGATGTCAATCAAACGCAATGGACTAATTAGAATTGATGCAGAGTTGAAATTTTCTGTTGAGAAGTTCCGTCACGTTTTTAGATTATTAAACCCTGCCGGATTTTGAAGAGGACATCTGTGGCTAAATGGGAAAGGTGTTTGTTTTATTTTATAACACTAATGGATTAATCGTTGAGGATGTGAGAGATCTCCAAGCCAGGACAAGATATGTTCTTTATCTCAGGTGAGCGATTTATCATTTATAAAGTGATTTTTATTGTGTTTAAACAGTGTTTTTGGATGTGGCAGTAGTAGATGATTTTTTAAAATGCTAAAAGTTGAAGTAGATCAGTGTGTTTTAATTTCTGAACGGCTGTTGCGGATGAGTTGTAGATCAGTGTCACATGTTAATGTTGTCATCAAGAGTGAGTGGCAATAAACAGGGCTCTGTTGGAATGTATCTTTGTGTGTTATTTGCTTTACACACAAACAATGGCCTTATTTACATTAAGCAACAGTGTCGGATCGGATTACATGGTTTTTTCCTTCCGATATCTGATCCAGTAAAATCTGTGCCAGCCCTAGTCTCTTGACATGCGAGTTTATTACTGACATAGTTATTCTGTTTGTGTTGCTTGGAATATTACTTCATCTGTCAGCATAAGCTTTTTTTTCAGATACAATAGAGTATTGTCCAGGTACCCATCATCAGAAAAAAACTAAAGCATGCCAACTATATTAAATTGACCCTAATTGTTTAGCAAATCTCTGCTCTGCCCTGACATAATGTTGGCAAAATGCCCACCAACCAAATTAAGCAGACTTTTATAATTCACTGGAACCAGAATGAAAGGGTAATGCTAGGTCTTAATAATTGTATGTGTGAAAGGGACAAAAAAGATACAAAGACAGAAATAATAAGCAGAGGTTAGGAGATCAAGTGCTGCAATAATATATTATTGGAAAAGGTCTGAGAATAATCTCACCCAAACCTGATTAGCACACAAGCTGCCCAGTGAATCTATGCTGCATCCTTCCCAAAAGGCTTTCTGCAAAATTTACACTCAGACACACAATGCATTTACCAAAGATAGTTTTACATCTTATTTATATCAGGTCTTTTTATGAGAAATGCACAAAAATCCTTATATTTTAATAAACAACTGCAATCAGAAGTCATCACTAATTGGTACATATTTGTTGAACTACAGATTTGTTATTTATTATATTCATGACAGATCAGGTAGTTACTTGTTAAACAAGATTAATCAGTTCAAGGTTTTAATGTTAAAGTCATGGACAATTTTGTATCTCCAATTGATCTCACTTGCACTTCTTTGCAAGAGGAAACTGGAGCTCCCAGAGGAAACCCACACAGACATGGGGAGAATATGCAAACTCCACACAGAAAGGATCCAGACTGCCCCACCTGGGGGCTCGAACCCAGGACCTTCTTGCTGTGAGGCTACAGTGCTACCCACCGAGACACCCTATGCGCTCTTTTGGAGTTAACAATGAATGCTTACGTAGTATGGTAAAAACAGTGACATTTGTGGCATTTACCCAAAGCGACTTACAATTATGACCAAATTCAATCAATTGCTTAGATGCCCAACAGTGGCAGATTGACGATGATGGGACCTGCACTTTAATTTTAAGGCATTTTAATACAGCTAAGTGTATTTACAAACCCAGTTTCCAAAAAAGTTGGGATGTTTTGTCAGTTAAATATTTAAGAAATTAAGAAAGGAGGAAATATTTGTTTATTGTAGTTTGCAAATAAAAACACATTTAGAATTTGATGCCCTCAACATACTCCAAAAAAAAATCACGCTATTGTGATAAATATAGCCATATGGGCTTGGGAGTAGTTCCGAAAAAAATTGTCACTTAATATAGTCCACTGATGCATTGAGAAATGCAACCTGTAAAGTACGCTGACCCAGCATTGCTGAGTCCTGAGGATCTGGGGTTCAAATCCCAGCGGTGCTGTTGACCAGTTGGAACCAATAGCCTCTAGCAAGCTAGTTAACTGAAGTGTGGAAACAGACCTTCATAAGACCTAGCTCCTAACTCAATTTAAGATTGTGTAGTTGGTTACAGTGGTTGCCACTGTCTGTACTTTAAGGATGTTTTTTACATTATGTGCAAAATTATATAACTGCCAAAAATCTTACACATGTGCATTAAGGCTGGGCGGTATATCGCAAATATGGATATATTCAATATTACTTTTTACACGATGTTAAAAATGGCCATATTCGATACATCAAGCATGTCTAGGATACACAGGAACATTTGAGAACATTTAAAACAGAGCAAACGACTCTTTTCAAATTAATTATTCATTGGAATTGAATCAGGGAGCTGTGCTCTTATCTATGGTAAAGCTTCATTCGTTTTGCTCACACAAATGAATCAGTTCATTTGTGAAATAAATTTATTCATGGTTCAAGCCTTGAAAAACAGCTGTATAAACCATTCAGAGGTTCCAAATTCAGATTTTGGGCAGAATTTCACTCTCTCTCTTGATTTGGTTTCAGCTTTTAACCTTATAGGAGGATAAACACAGTCGGACATGTATTAATATATTCTGGAAATATTCTGGAAACATATAAGGTGGCCTTTAAGAGGAAAAACAAGGTGATCATATCCCTAATGGAACAACACACGGATATAAATTTGATTCGCAATTTGAGGAACAGAAGCTCAGGTAAGCAGCAGTTATGATTATGCTGATCTATATTAAATACTGAACTTTTTCAGGATTTTTTTGATGCTCTTATATTTAAAGTACAATTGACAGTATGAATGTGATTGTGAGAATTTGCAGGTATGTTTGATATAAATATTGTCAATACGAATACAAATACAGCCTTGTAATAATAAAAAATATAAACAATTTAATTCTGTCAGAATTTATCAGGACTACAGTATTTTGTGTTTTTAAGTTAACTTGTAAACCAAATAAGCTAAAATACGGGCAGTGGTCTGCCACTGTACTTTAATCCACAAAGTTGAATCAGTTCATCTAGACACAAGTTTGTTGTAGAGATATGTTTCGTCACTCATACAAGTGACTTCTTCAGTCTGAGCTGGTGGTGAATACCCCAACCTTATATGCAGACGATTTGCATAACGACCGATCACCGTCCATTGCATAACAATGAAACCAGTGATCAGGTCCATATGCAAATTACAATGACTATTAATTACAATAGCCATGTGTGCCTTTCACATATGATTGGGGTATAGCTCCTATTACGGCGTTGTAAGATGGTGAGAGATGTACTCTCAAGCCCCCTCCCCGGTTCAGGGATGGTTGTTCCCTCTTCACATAGATGGCCTCTTTGACTGCTCGTTCAAACATGGACCTGATCACTGGTTTCATTGTTATGCAATGTGCGGTGATCGGTCGTTATTAGGGATGTCCGATCAAGGCATTTTTTAACTGATCGGTATCGGCTTTACTAAGGCCGATCCTAATTCCGATCCTTTGTTTTACGTCAGCATGTCCGCTGTGTGGAAATACTTTAAATTGGAAAGTGAAACAAGTCCAACAGCGAAGTGTAATGTCTGCAATGCGAGCGTTTCACGAGACGGTAGGAGCAGAGCTGCGTTCATTACTGTAGAATTTTACTATTTATATGGTGTGTGTGAGTCAAGGATCACTCCGGTTTACAAAACAATAACTTTTAATCAGAGTATGAAAACTTCAGGACCATAACATACAGCACGAGTTACAAGACTGAACGACATCTCAGTATCAAGCACTCTGATTGGCTTAGGTATGTAACCGAGCGCCGTAGTGATGCACTTGCTTAATAAAAAAATAAATACACGGTATATTCACAAATTGTCGGGAGCATAACACTTTATTAACTTCTTCTGTTACGGTACCGAATAGCAGACAGCTAGAGTCATCGTGTTAGCCAAGCACGCTATTCCATGCACTATGGAAGCCCCAAAGGGTCAAAACACACTCACTTCGTGTAGAAACGTCCATCAAACCATTGTCACAATACAACCACAGAAAAGTCTGTTACAGTTACAACATGCATACAAGTACGGTGGTTCATAAGAAAACAAACAAACCAGGTATCATTTAACCAAACAATCTACAATTACTACCAATTTGATACGGCACCTAAAAAATAAACACTCAGTCAAATACAGCAAGTTTATTATTATGTGCTAACACAGCAGAGATGCTGATTTTCCTTAAAAAGAACCTTCACTTCATTTTGAGTGTTCTAGTTTTACTACTACAATGCTGCACTAAGTTTGTTTACTTTTATTTTGTAAAAATAAAAGAACATTAAGCAATAGCTTGGATGCAGGACATTTTTTTCCTACAGCACTGCAGAGCTATTCAGTTGTTAAACATACAGTGTATCACAAAAGTGAGTACACCCCTCACATTTCTGCAATTATTTCATTATATCTTTTCATGGGACAACACTATAGACATGAAACTTGGATATAACTTAGAGTAGTCAGTGTACAGCTTGTATAGCAGTGTAGATTTACTGTCTTCTGAAAATAACTCAACACACAGCCATTAATGTCTAAATAGCTGGCAACATAAGTGAGTACACCCCACAGTGAACATGTCCAAATTGTGCCCAAATGTGTCGTTGTCCCTCCCTGGTGTCATGTGTCAAGGTCCCAGGTGTAAATGGGGAGCAGGGCTGTTAAATTTGGTGTTTTGGGTACAATTCTCTCATACTGGCCACTGGATATTCAACATGGCACCTCATGGCAAAGAACTCTCTGAGGATGTGATAAATAGAATTGTTGCTCTCCACAAAGATGGCCTGGGCTATAAGAAGATTGCTTACACCCTGAAACTGAGCTACAGCATGGTGGCCAAGGTCATACAGCAATTTTCCAGGACAGGTTCCACTCGGAACAGGCTTCGCCAGGGTCGACCAAAGAAGTTGAGTCCACGTGTTCGGCGTCATATCCAGAGGTTGGCTTTAAAAAATAGACACATGAGTGCTGCCAGCATTGCTGCAGAGGTTGAAGACGTGGGAGGTCAGCCTGTCAGTGCTCAGACCATACACCGCACACTGCATCAACTCGGTCTGCATGGTCGTCATCCCAGAAGGAAGCTGACGCACAAGAAAGCCCGCAAACAGTTTGCTGAAGACAAGCAGTCCAAGAACATGGATTACTGGAATGCCCTGTGGTCTGACGAGACCAAGATAAACTTGTTTGGCTCAGATGGTGTCCAGCATATGTGGCGGCGCCCTGGTGAGAAGTACCAAGACAACTGTATCTTGCCTACAGTCAAGCATGGTGGTGGTAGCATCATGGTCTTGGGCTGCATGAGTGTTGCTGGCACTGGGGAGCTGCAGTTCATTGAGGGAAACATGAATTCCAACATGTACTGTGACATTCTGAAACAGAGCATGATCCCCTCCCTTCGAAAACTGGGCCTCATGGCAGTTTTCCAACAGGATAACGACCCCAAACACAACCTCCAAGATGACAACTGCCTTGCTGAGGAAGCTGAAGGTAAAGGTGATGGACTAAACCCAATTGAGCACCTGTGGCGCATCCTCAAGTGGAAGGTGGAGGAGTTCAAGGTGTCTAACATCCACCAGCTCCGTGATGTCATCATGGAGGAGTGGAAGAGGATTCCAGTAGCAACCTGTGCAGCTCTGGTGAATTCCATGCCCAGGAGGGTTAAGGCAGTGCTGGATAATAATGGTGGTCACACAAAATATTGACACTTTGGGCACAATTTGGACATGTTCACTGTGGGGTGTACTCACTTATGTTGACAGCCATTTAGACATTAATGTGTCAAATGTGTTGAGTTATTTTCAGAAGACAGTAAATCTACACTGCTATACAAGCTGTACACTGACTACTCTAAGTTATATCCAAGTTTCATGTCTATAGTGTTGTCCCATGAAAAGATATAATGAAATATTTGCAGAAATGTGAGGGGTGTACTCACTTTTGTGATACACTGTATACATTGGATTAATTTGAATAACTGTAATGTACTTGAAGTGTGCACTGTGTGAACAGTATTATCTAGTTCTTATCTAGACAATATCTAGAAAATACAAGTATCGGTTTGAGACTCGGTATCGGATCGGGATCAAAATTAAAGATCGGGATCGGGAACAATAAAACGTCATCAGGACATCCCTAGTCGTTATGCAAATCGTCTGCATATAAGGTTGGGGTATTCACCACCAGCTCAGACTGAAGAAGTCACTTGGATGAATGACGAGACATATCTCTACAACAAACTTGTGTCCAGATGAACTGATTCAACTTTGTGGATTTGTGTACCTGGATTATTGAGCATGAATCAAGAGACACTGTACTTTAAGTTTACATTATATCATATCGTATATCGCCACTTCTCAAAAGCATATCGAGATATGAGTTTTTAGGCATATCGCACAGCCCTAGTGTACATTGCAAAATTTATTCCTCTCTTTTAAATTCTCCCTTGTTTCCAACTCTCCTTTATCTCTGGCTTTCTCTTCAGACGTGTAGTTTCTGACCCAGTTCTATCTCAACAGCTTTGTTCACACATCCATCCAATCTGCATCTTCGTTTGCAGCAGACAGAAGGACTTTATAAAACTTTTATATTAACTGCAAGTGGAGAGGACAAGTTTAACAACAAAGTAAAGCAGTCAAGGAGAATAACAAAATGATATTGTAGAAAAGGAAAAAAAAAAAACTTCATACTGGACTGATTGGCTGTCAAATGGAGCCAACTTTTCAAATCCCATCTCAAATATTCAAAGCTATTTGTATTAAACTATAAATATTAAGGACTCTGTTTATTAGTCAGTAAAAACAACATTGACTTAGTGTTTTATCATTTATATTTTAACAGACATGAAGCTTATTTGACAAAAAGATGTTTGACAGCAGAGCGATACTGTATAAATAAGCAAAAAACAGCCTTTTATTTTGGTTAATGGAGGCTGTTCTTTTTTAGACTCAAACCTCAACAAACCTCTCAAACATGCTAGTCAGTGTATTGACTACTGCTGCGTCCAAAATCAAATTGACAATTAAATTGTACTCACCTCACTGTCCCTGCTGGACTGAGAATAGTCCACCAACCAAAAATATCCAGCCAACAGTGCCCCATGAGCAGTGTCCTGTGACCACTGATGAAGGTCTAGAAGATGACCAACTCAAACAGCAGCAATAGATGAGTGCTCGTCTCTGACTTTACATCTACAAGGTGGACCAACTAGGTAGGAGTGTCTAATAGAGTGGACAGTGAGTGGACACGGTATTTAAAAACTCCAGCAGCACTGATGTGTCTGATCCACTCATACCAGCACAACACACACTAACACACCACCACCATGTCAGTGTCACTGCTGAGAATGATAAATAATACCTACTCTGTGGTGGTCCTGTGGATGTCCTGACCATTAAAGAACAGGGTGAAAGCAGATATTCAACATGAATATATAATTCGTATTAGTTAATATTATTAGACAAGAGTGCAAGTGAAATCAAGCTTGTTCCCCTACATAATGTATGGCTAAGGGTGTTCAACATATTTACATTTGTTTCATTTAAAGTGATGACGGTGCAAAACCAATGTCATGGATATTAAAAATGAAAAGAAATAATATAGTAAACCATATATTCAGTTAAATCTTTTCAATATCTAGATTAATTCTGCAGGGAAATAACGTTTAATGAGCCATGTTTAGATCTGTTAGAAAAGGGACTCGCTGCACATAATTTAATTTAAAAATAGACCCAGGGATTTTAAAAGTTCCTTGTTGCTCACTAATGACACAAATTCAGCTGGTAAAATTTTTAAGACGCTGTAAAATTGCTAAAAAATAGCATCACAGCACACTCATATAGGCCAAAATGTCTGTGCCTGAGGACAATGCCTACCTTTCACTCCATGTTCTTTTTGCTTTTCATTAACACCATGTGAAGAAAAGCCATAACTAAGCTTCTGCACCTCTGGCTAAAAAGTATGTTGTTGTTAAAGCACTGACTGATTCTAAAAATTCTTTCCACCTGAAGTAAGACAAATTAGCACAATTATGTTGAATTTCGTGAATTATGGCTCTATCTATAACCATAAAAATGCACTCACACAGGGAGCAATGCAACAACACAAACTGGCTGGAAATAATTCAAGAGTATGGGAGCAACATACAGCAACGAGAGGTGGAGCAACCACTGGCAATGCAACATGGGCAGTCAGGACTTGCATTCTTGCCGACAATGTATTTTTCAGGAGAGAATATTCTCTAGAACCCAAACAGGGATAATGTTTTACACTATGTACTACACTGTCTTAAATATGTCTGAGTATAAAAAGTAATTAAGGCTTGGAAAATGTCTTTAGGATTCTTTTGATCCAGGGTGAGCTTAACTGCATGAACAGTCAGTAATGGACTATATAGTTCTCCTAAACCATAATGCTGCCTCTCAAACCACACAAATATAACAGTATGGATATCTTATTTCACAATCTGTGGGAATTTGTGCACATTGTCTGATATTAGTCACTACTGTTGGACAAACATAAACAAATAAATAAACGCTGGCTTGCAATTGCATGTGTTTAGTGAGGTTAAGGTCAGGGCTCTCATCAGGTCACTAGGGTCCTTTTGACAATAAAATATATAAATAAATAAAAACCTTTGTTATTATGGACTTTGTGCAAGTTTCTGTTTTAGCAAAAACTTAAGTTTATAATTTTATAATTGATTTATAGTTTATAACTGATTTTATCTACCTGTTAGAAAATAGGGGTGGCTGAAACAACAGAAGTCAACAGTAAGGGATGTTGACATTTGAATAACTAACTAACTAATTAACTAAATAATGAAGACATGCAAAGAAAAAGCTTAATCAGTATTGGTTAATTTAAAGGTCCTCTAAAGCAGGGGATTCCAACCAGTGGTAGTACCTGTCCAGGGGGGCGTGAGATAACAAGATATGTTTTTACTTCTAAAACTAAAGCAATTCATTTTCACCCACAGGAGACATATTTCATTAGTCTCGCTGACCACGCACACACACACGTTTAATGTTTTCCAGTTCAGTCTGAAAAAATCACCGTTGGCCAGCAAAACATCAAAATAGGGCTAACAGTGAAGACAAATCAGTGACAAAAACAATCAATGCTGTTATAGGACATGGGTGTGAGTGTGTCTTTAAGGGAGGTGTATAGTGGGAGATGCTCTGTTCACAATATCGCCATAAGTGACTCAGGAGTCGATTCGTATGAAGCGAAGCTTGTGCACGTTCTGAGTTTCTCTCCTCAGTCATCTCTCTGTTCTTACTGTTATTAATTAATGCTGCGGTTTCAAATAAACACCAGCTAATACAGAACACCTTGTGTGACTCGCTTTCCTTACTGGTCGGAGGCCTAATTAAACTGGCTATTACCACAGAGCAGTAGCCAAATAAGACTCGTTCTGTCTGTGGAGCTAGTTATCTCACCTGAGTTTTCTGTCAGTCAAAGCAGAGTATCCTGAACTAGCGAACTTAGCTATCGATTTTGCCTCTACTTGGCTCTGTAAAGTATTGTTTTCTGCTCTCATCGACATCAAAAGCAAGTACCGCTTACGATTCACCACTAACTGTAACTGATATTGAACCACTAATTTCTATATGTGCTCGCAGAATAGGTTCAGCCGTCACATTGAATAAGATAGAGCTGTATAATCTTTTTAAAAGTAAATATTTCAATCAGAAAAATTGATTACTTAAACAATTTAATGTCAAGGTGGTGGGTCGATTTACACTCTTGCGCATATGGTGGTTAAGAGTGTTTGACTATTAACTATTGACTATTATTGTCAAAGCCTTAAAGGCATAAAGGAGCATTTGATTAAAATAGTGCTTCCCGCTGAGTGGCTACATGAACAACGATTGGCCGGTTGTTCAGATGGGTGGGACTAAGCCGGATATGGGTCTCTCTCTGTCAGACTGGTGCAATTACGACCTCTGCTGGCTGATTAGAGGCACCTACACAGAGATAAGGAAAGAGTGTTCTTAGGGTGTGTCTCTCATTACACAACTCTAGGTGGCACAACACTTGTCAATGTGTGGGTGATAAGATGCATATGGCTTGCTGCCCAGGAGGGGGTGTGGGTTAGCTTCGATCTCCTCGTTTAGAACAGGGATCGGCATGAACAGGGATAATGTAGTTTGTTACCAAGTTTACAATTTGTAGTTTTCTAGTATCCAGTTTTACTCACTCTTGCTCTTTTACTACCTCATCCACACACACACACACACCCTTACAAATCCAGATGAATTTAAAACTCAGGGGCAGCAGTGATATCTGTGGCTGCAGGAGCTGAGTGTAACAGTCTTGTCTGGATGCTGTGATCACATTGCTTAAAGATTCACGGCTGTTCTCTTTGGAGCAGCTTAGAGACTGGATATACACAGTGCTAAAGCTGATCAGTCCATTCCAGTGACAGCAAGTGACTTAGTGTAAAGAAGCTTCTCCTACTACTGCACTACAGTAGCACCAAAGCATAAAGATGTGTATATTCTCTGTTTTATACACGATCAGCCATAACATTAAAACCACCTCCTTGTTTCTAGACACACTGTCCATGTTATCAGCTCCACGTACCATATAGAAGCACTTTGTAGTTTTACAATTACAAATACAGCACTGCAGTGACACTGATATAGTGGTGGCGTGTTTGTGTGTTGTGCTGGTATGAGTGGATCAGACACAGCAGTGCTGATGAAGTTTTTAAACACCTCATCGTCTCTGCCAGACTGAGAATAGTCCACCAACCAAAAATATCCAGCCAACAGCACCCCGTGGGCAGCGTCCTGTGACCACTGATGAAGGTCTAGAAGATGACCAACTCAAACAGCAGCAATAGATGAGCGATCCATCAGCGCTGCTGTGTCTGATCCACTCAAACCAGTACAACACACACTAACACACCACCACCATGTCATTGTAACTGCAGTGCCGAGAATGATCCACCACCCAAATAATACCTGCTCTGTAGTGGTCCTGACCAGTGAAGAACAGCTTGAAAGGGGGCTAACAAAGCATGCAGAGAAACAGATGAACTACAGTCAGTAATTGTAGAACTACAAAGTGCTTTATATGGTAAGTGAAGCAGATAAATGGACAATGTGTGTAAAAACAAGGAGGTGGTTTTAATGCTATGGCTGATCAATGTACAGTATACAATCTAGACAATTGAGGGTTAAGGGCGTTGCTCAAGGGCCCAACAGTGGCAACCTGGCAGTTGTAGGGTTTGAACCAATGACCATCTGATTACTAGTCCAAAACCCTTACTGCTAGGCCACAACTGTCCCAGTTTATTGATTTAAGTCAGCGAAATGTGTTCCAGCAGGCAGCAAAAATGTCTGGCTTGTCTTAGTTTGAGCTGTTGAGACTCATGTAGCAATATACTACATGAAGGCATTGCTTTGACGCCTCTCAACTGACATACGCCCCCTCTGGCACGTACAGGCAGTACAGGCTGCATTTTTCACCTGCACGAGTCGAGTTCATACACTTGATGGGCACTGTGTACGGAGGGCCACACCCCCATCAGCATTATTCCTCAGCCCTGTGCAGGCACCATCAGTCAGCCAGCAGGGGCCGCAGTTGCACCAGTTATGAGGAACTATGATCCGATTTTCTTACCCTCTAACCCTGAACAACAGCCAATCGTTGTTCATGCTTCCACCCAGCCCAGTCGGAAAGGCAGAGCTGAGATTCGATACGATGTATTCGAAACCCCAACTCTGGTGCGCTAGCATACTTTACCGCTGCACCACCTGAGCGGCTATATCAGAAAGAGCAACACTGAAAGCATGGCATATAGTGCACTTTAGTCAGAGCACAGCAGTAGAAGTAGAATGAATGTATTGGTGAGCAGTTCCATTTTTATCCAAATATAGAGATCTTTTTCATAATGTTTAGTGAACAAAAAAAGACCTTTTGTTCTTGTGACATGACCATGGGGTTTTTGGACCACCTTTAGCACTGCAGGTTGGCTGTCTTTGTAACTACTTCCAATGTCCTTCATATATCAGCATGATTGTACCACTTTAAGAGTAACTATTCTACAAAAAAGTGCCCACGTAATATTGTTTAGCTGGAGAAATGTCTGAAAGCTTGGCACGGCTATTACAATTATTATTATTACTATTATTATTGGGGGCCTGTGGTAGCCTAGTGGGTAGAGCTTTGGGCTATCAACTGGAAGATTGGCGGTTCAAATCCAGGCTCTGCTATGTAGCCACTGCTGGGTCCTTGAGCAAGGCCCTTAACCCTGTCTGCTCCAGGGGCGCCGTAAGTTGGCTGACCCTGCGCTCTGACCCCAGCTTCCAACACCAGCTGGGATATGCGAAGAAAGAATTTTATTGTACTGTACACCTGTATATGTATATATGACAAATAAAGGATATCTTTCTTTCTTTCTTTTTTCTACACTGTGTGCAGACTAAATACGAATGTGGGGAAATGCACTCAGGCATTGCTCCTTCAAAGAATTCAAATGATCACTGCCTTTAAAATGCTATTGTTGCTTTTTTCTCTTGTATAAATCAATGCCTTTTTCCCCCAGATCCTCCTGAGCAAGTACAATGTGCCAAATCAAAGAGCACAAAAGACACTAAACAACAAGGGCCTCGAATTTGTTGAGTCAATGTAGCTTTTTAAATATTCACACAGGAAAAGGCTAGAGCTTTAATGTAAGGAATGTTTTATTGTACCTTTTTCCATCTGGAGAGAATTTTTATCTCTGATGCCTAAGAAGGAATAAAACTAAAGGTTATTCAGTGTGGCACCATTTTTACTTATTGTATTAATCTGAACATGATACCTTGGACTAGGTGGATAAGTAGTAATGATCACAAATTAATGACAATAACTGTTCAGCAGATACACCGATCGGCCATAACATTAAAACCACCTCCTTGTTTTTACACTCACTGTCCATTTTATCAGCTCCACTTCCCATATATAAGCACTTTGTAGTTCTACAATTACTGACTGTAGTCCATCTGTTTCTCTGCATGCTTTGTTAGCCCCCTTTCATGCTGCTCTTCAATTGTCCACAGGACCACCACAGAGCAGGTATTATTTGGGTGGTGGATCATTCTTAGCACTGCAGTGGCAGTGACATGGTGGTGGTGTGTTCATATGTGTTGTGCTGGTATGAGTGGATCAGACACAGCAGCGCTGCTGGAATACCGTGTCCAATCACTGTCCACTCTATTAGACACTCCTACCTAGTTGGTCCACATTGTAGATGTAAAGTCAGAGACGATCGCTCATCTATTGCTGCTGTTCAAGTTGGTCATCTTCTAGACCTTCAGCAGTGGTCACAGGACGCTGCCCACAGGGCGCTGTTGGCTGGACATATTTTTGGTTGGTGGACTATTCTCAGTCCAGCAGGGACAGTGAGGTGTTTAAAAACTTCATTAGTGCTGCTGTGTCTTATCCACTCATACCAGCACAACACACACTAACACACCACCACCATGTCAGTGTCACTGCAGTGCTGAGAATGATCCACCACCCAAATAATACCTGCTCTGTAGTGGTCCTGTGGGGGTCCTGACCATTGAAGAACAGCATGAAAGGGGGCTAACAAAGCATGCAGAGAAACAGATGGACTACAGTCAGTAATTGTAAAACTACAAAGTGCTTCTATATGGTAAGTTGAGCTGATAAAATGGACAGTGAGTGTAGAAACGAGGAGGTGGTTTTAATGTTATGGCTGATCGGTGTAAATCGTGTTATTAATTAAATAGGGTTTTTCTTGTTTTAATTAAATTACTGAAATCATGTAAACCAGAATATGTTCTGCCTTTTATACAGTTATCTGATTAAAGAGGAGTGATGTGCTGGTCACGGCTTTGAACTTCATACTGATATCAAATGATTCTTCCTTTGATTAAGGAAAATAACATGAATAATAATCAAGTAAGTTGTACATCGTTAAATGAAGCTTAATTGGCATTTGCATGATTGGCACTGCCTAATTAACAAAGTGACATGAAAGGTGAATCATTTAATCATCCGCTTTTAAGCAAATAGAAGCTTCCAGTTTCCTGTATGCTGTCAGTTGTGATACTTCCGTGGTTTGCATGTTGCTCAAGTAATAACTGGTACAAGTATTAGTAGTACGGCCTGATTTAATTTGCTCATTTTAATCTACCACCAAAAATTACTTTATTAGCAAACACTCAAGGAAAACCAATACTACTGTAGAACAAAACCAGTGTCATGTGTTTTTGCTCTACTATGAAGTAATATTGATAATGTAGTTTATTAGTTTTGGACTATATTTATATTTTACATAAGATATACAGTTGAATTCACACTGTGATGCAGCATGTTTATTAATTTATTTTTATTTTATTAGGATTTTAACATCATGATTTACACTTTGGTTACATTCATGACAGGAACGGTAGTTACTCATTACACAAGGTTCATCAGTTCACAGGGTTATATCAAACACAGTCATGGACAATTTTGTGTCTTTAATTCACCTCACTTGCATGTCTTTGGACTGTGGGAGGAAACCGGAGCACCCGGAGGAAACGCGGACATGGGGAGAACATGCAAACTCCACACAGAAAGGACCCGGACCGCCCCAGCTGGGGATCGAACCCAGGACCTTCTTGCTGTGAGGCGACTGCTACCCACTGAGCCACCGTGCCGCCCGATGCAGCATGTGAAGGTGTCTTGCAACTCCAATTATGCAGATCTATTCCCACGTCATGTTACTGGTTTCTTTTTCTGGGTTCTTTTTTATCTCTTAAAAACATTGTACTTTACATTGCCCATAGCGGAGTTGATGAATAGTTGATAATGCATACTGTTTTACCCACTTCAGGATTTTCCTCCCACTGGTGGCACAAGAGATTAAGGGTCCTTGTATGGCCCATCTATAAACAAGCTCAAATGGAGAAAACCCAGTTGATGCTTCACCCAGTATGCAAAAATGGGAAGATCAACCACTTGTCACAGTCCTGTCCCAGAACTACATGACAGACTTTTAAGATAGACTTCAAGGTTTAATTAAAACTTTCATTTAAGGCGATCAAATTGTGGGTGACCTGACAGTGGGATAGTGTATCTTCAACTAGAGTAAACAACCAAAAGGTGAACCTGCCATGTTGTTCAACAATATTAGTGTTTACAGCCAAGTGATGCATTGCTACTGTCCTCTCCCACCTGTCTAATTAACAGAGCAAGGGCGGGATACACTCGCCAAAGAGCATGTATGTTTGTGTGGTACTGCCACTGACTAGTTGTAAGATCTGTGGTGTTTGCTGTGTGTGTTTTCTCCAGATGTTGCTTCTGATGTGACTTTATTGGGCCCTTATTCCCACCATCAAACAGGCTATCAGACACAAGGTAATGGCTCAGTATCAGTCGTATGTAGTATGGTTTGAGAACATGTCAAGACTGGACAGGATAAACAGTGGACTGGACATCCAACAATTCAGCTATTACTGGTAAGTCCCGGCCCATCACCATGCCCTTTGGCAAGACATTGATCACTCCCAGATCTATCATTGCCTGCAAGTGTTGACCGCCAACTACTACCAACATATCAGCTCACCAAACTCCTAAAAACCTTTCTCCAGACTGACCCCCTCCACCTGACTACCTTTCACAGCACATAACAGTAGATATACAGCTTGGGCTTTTTAAGAAGGCTGACAATAAATAATAAAAGAGTACCTCTTGCTCCTTGGATATCTGTAGGTTGCCCTTGTTCAGGATGCCTTTGCTTCCGAGGTGGTGCCGGTACGGACTGTGGCAATCCCAATCAAGCAATCACATACTGTTGAGGTAGCTGTTCTGCCGTAGGTCAATTTTCAGGCTCAGGTTGTTCCAGTTCCTGGATCTAGGTGCAGACATCTGCATCAGGATGATGAAACCCCTGATCTCCTCACTGTGTGGTTCCGTTTTCCTCCAATGGCAGGCCTTTCATGCAGTGATCAGCTTTGGGGTCTCTCCTGCTCGCCCTTGAAATGCTGGTAGTAGGAGTCAGAGGAGAGCAGTGCCTCGTGCTGGTGGTAGGACTCAAACTTGCAAGTAGTGCCTCCCTCATCTCTGGATCCAAGATCCATCTCTGGATCTTATCCATGGCCAGATATGCCTCAAGCAATGGAACATCAATGGCCTTGCCAGTCAGCAGTGGGACAATTCATCATCAGTAGGTCACCCCTGGATTATTGCCAGCCATTCAAAGTGGAGTAGGTATGCACCAGTTGAGGAACGGCTCTCAAGGATCCTGAGGTCCCAACAACTGAGCACTGGTGTGTAAAGAGGCACTCTGGGAATGATCATCTGTAGATAATGAAGTTATCAAGTTAATTTGTTTCCCAGCTGAAACATGAGCACTTGGTCCAACACTAGCTTTAATTGGTCATGTCCTTGCAAGGCTAGTTTATGGAACTCAAGAAGCATGGTCAGTTCAGAGACCCAGATGACTTGAATGGTTCAACAGGAGGACCACCAAGTGCTTTTGGACATCCTGAGCTGCGAGTCCACTTTGTCCCACCGTTTGTCCATGTCTGACTTTTTTTGAGGAGATTGTGTCTACACAGGAACCAACTTCAGTAATCATTGTCCAAAAGTATGTGGCACTCTCACTTTCTTGCACCTTGCCTTGCTTGCAAGTGAAAGTGGATATGCTCTAGAAAGGCTGTGGTATAGAATAAAGAAAAATGGCAAAACACAATAGCACATCCAATGCAAGGGTGTTTATTTAGTATAGTAGGTAAATATTTAAAGAAACTGTAAGTTATAGCATTTTCCCTGGCTAATGCTAACACAACTTTTAACCAACCAGTAACAGACTTGAAATAAGCCCTTAAATAGATTTCAACTGGTCTACCCAACCCAGAACATACCAGTTCTTCTGCTCTGCAGGGGGAGACACTTATAAACATTAAAGATAACTAATTAAATCAATGCAGATTTGTTCAAGGTGGTTACTTAAAGCATAACAAGCTAAAATTCCATGAACTAAACATAATTTTATTGAAAGAAAATAAAATAAAAAATGTGAACTCCGCTCTCCAAATGGACCAATCCAACAGGGGTCTACTGAGCATGACTGAACTTGCCCAGGCATTATTTAAGGACACCTAAAACTCAGTTTGGACCGTTTGCCAGACCAGAGAGATGAAATGGAGGCCATGTGAGTATGCTGGTTATATAAAGTTTGAACTACACAGTTTGAGCAGAATGCTTGCTAGTGTTACATGATTTAAAGTTTAGTAGCATTTATTAATTGTATAGTATTTTGTTATTTATCAAGCTAGCAAAGTAAGTGAAATTTCAATAAGAATGAATAAATCGAAGCATTAGCTGATTGAATGGTGAAAGGAAATGAGTAAACAAATGTAAAGTGGTAAAACTCGTTTGTTCCTTTGGTCACATTAAAAAAGCTAAAATCTGTGTGTATGGACGGTTATCACACTTGCGCCTTCCTTTAGATGGATACATTACAGCTTAGTACCCTGTATATATAACCTAGTAAAACAATGTCTACAGTAAGGAATACTTAGCTATTTGCAGCACTGGGATTCACTTTTGGCCCATTCGTCTTACCATACTTTATTTAATACTCTAAGATAGTGAGTGCTTCTTAGACTTCCAAGTTTAATATCCCTCACAGATTTTCACCGAGATGCAAGATGTGAGACTGGCTAGACCATTCACCTTCACCCAAGTACCTTTACTTTTTTAGTAACCTGTCTTAAGTTATTTGGCTGTTTGGCTTTGGTGTTTTGATAAAACATTTTAATGTAATAATATGAGTGTGAAGTTCATGGTTTCTATTCTCACTCTGGAATGGATTTGCAAACCTTTTTTTTTTTTTTTTACAACTGAGTAGGTTTGCCAAATCCATTCCAGAGTGAGAATAGAAACCATGAACTTCACCACACTCATATTATTACATTAAAATGTTTTATCAAAACACAAAAGCCAAATAACTTAAGACAGGTTACTAAAAAGGTAAAGGTACTTAAGTTGTTCATTTGTTTCACAGGTAAAAAAGGAGCACTTGGTCCAACACTAGCTTTATTTGGTCATGCCCTTGCAAAGCTAGCTGGATCTAGTTGGAACTCAAAGCAACATGGTCAGTTCAGATGACTTGAATACTCCTCCTCTAAGTCCATTTTGTCCCACCATTTGTCCATGTTTGACGTTTTTGGAGGAAGTAGTTGATCAAGCTATTTTTAGCCACAGTCATTGTTAATGAACAGGTGCATCAATTAGGCAAAATATCATGTTGTCTCAGACACTGGTTTTAGCAGGAGAATGGTCCTACCAAACACTTCAGAGGCTTGTTAGGGTAAAATGTAAAAGCCTAAAAACAATAGCTTATTTTTAAGCTGAAGACCACAAAGCTTTAAGCAAATTGTAGCCTAGCGCAGTTGGCAGTTGTAGCCTAGCGGTTAAGGTACTGGACTAGTAAGCAGAAGGTTGCTGGTTCAAACCTCACCACTGCCAGGTTGCCATTGTTGGGCCCTTGAGCAAGGCCCTTAACCCTCAATTACTTAGACTGCATAATGTAAGTCGCTTTGGATAAAAGCTAAAAAAAAAAATTGTGCACTGAGCCAATTCTGAACTAATACACAAATATTATTGTACGCTATATGGCCAAATATATGTGGACACCTGACCATAAGCTTGTTGAAAGTCATATTCCAAACCCTTAGATATTTATAAGGCCTTATAAGCCATACAACAGAACACTTCTGTGAAGCCTTCCACACGATTGTGTGGAAAAGTGTGGAAATCTATCTACAGTATATAGATTGGCTTGCAATTCATACAGGTGTAGTGAGGTCAGGCCACTAAAGCACCTTCACAAGTTGGAGAGTTTTCCTTCCCTAAAATGCTGAAAATGTAAATGGAGTGTAAAAAAGGTCTGTCCTAGATGGTTGGAACAATAGTTCAGTAGTTAATACTGAACTGCTTCTGAAAGCTTACCAAGTAACACTAGTTTCAAAAGTGTGGTGGAGCAGATGTATATTTTTATTATTGTTTTTTTTTAGGGGGAGTTTAGTGGTTTGGTGGACTGAGTCTGAGGGAAAACTTTACAGCATATACAACGGCATTTAAAAGTTAAAGCTCAGCTCATTACTTATTGCAACAGTTCATCGAATTTCAAAATGAGACCACCAATTCTCTAGTGGATAAATTATCTTAGTCTTAAACAATATAAACTGCCTTTAAATCAATCATTTAACAAAATTTTTTTTATTCCAGTTGGTTTGAGAATGTTCTTTAATTGCTGTGGTACTGATGCAAAATCACAAGACATAAAGAAGCAGCTGTACTTTAGGTTCTGATTAAAACATTAACCCTACATTAACTCACATTAGCCTGCACAGCTTACTTCACTCTTAGCTCCTCTTACAAACATCTGTTTAAGCAACCTGCTAACTCTTGACTGATTGTATATATTAGATATGAACAAACATTTTATGTATTTGTGTGCTCTATGTGCACCAGCAAGCTAAATAATTTGGTTAGTGGTTCAGCAAATGTCATGACGGGAATATAATTGGGAAATGTTCCTCCTGTGTATATATATTATTGGCTGTTAAAATCCCCATTCTCTATCTTGTGGTGTGTGTGCCTGTCTGGTTGCCTTTTACATACAATTAGATGTTACTCTGGGGGGAAAACTTTCCAACTGTAAGGTACTGTGAGGTCACTAGTTTCTGAACTGACAGATGCTTATTTGACTGAATAGATGTCCCAGATTCTTGTGGAAGGTCTGAATAAATTTCTCAATCTTGTGGAAGGTCTTCACAGAAGAGTGAATGCTCATATAAATGTACATGGTTTTAGAATATGACTTAACAAGTTTATTGGTCAGATGTCCACATATCTTTGACCATTTAGTGTACAGTAATTTCTTTAAGTTCAGAATTGGATCAGTGCACTTTCTTTCTCTGCTTTTGATCTGTTTTAGGAATTTAAGTCTTGGTAACTAATATGATGGCACTTGTAAAAACTCACTTATTTAATTCGAGAATACAGTAAAGTACAATGTTTATTGAAGTTTTAATAAATATTTAAGGTCATCCTTTGTAGCTGTTTGATGATAAATTGCCTCTGTCCCCATTTTTTGGGACATATTATAGGAATAAATTTAAGATTGAGTTTGGAAAAATTCATTTTCTCCTTATCTTAAAAGGTACTATGGTGATGTGAATGATTCTATGGTTGTCCCAGTCCTAAACTGGATGTTCTATAAGTCTTTTGCAGAAGCAAATGTCCTACAGAAGTCTATTGTAGCCTCTGTATGAATAAGTTTGGTCTTTCTCCCATGGCCAGGCAAGTATGTAAGGTCATTAATATGTATGGGTAAAATTGTCACATGACAATATTGACTAATATTGTGCTACTTTACATTCATTTTCAATCCAGCTCTGCAGAAAAGCTTAATAGGCAATTTATGACATTTGTTGACATCAAGTTTAAAAGTACTTTCTTAATTGTAGTAAAACCCAGGCCACATTAGTGTTCAATTTATGACAAGTCAGAATTTGTAAAAAAAAAAAAGAAGAAAGTATTGCTGCTAAATTGTCTGTAGGGAAATGTGTCTTACATTTATAAATTCTAATAGCATAAGGAGTGTTATTAGTTTTGTAAATGCTTTCAGAAAACCCCACCGTCACCAAATATAAATGAAACATTAGTAATACTTGGTTGAACCAAGACAGCCTGGCTCTGGTTTAAAAGCCTACCTGTGCTAAAAATGACAGAGATGGATTTTGAACGCCCCCCTAAAGTAATGGATTGTTTAGGCTGTGCTTTTTAATATACAGTAACGCCGACTGGTAGGAGTGGAGAGGAGGAGCGGAGCCGAGCGTTTTCTCGGCATACTAATATCCGAGATTTAATTTAAAGTAAAGCAGGAAATTGATTCTTGCTCCACAGAAGCACACCACACAGAAGCAGTGATTAAACTGTAAGGAATAGAGGAGGCTATTGTGCTATGACTTGTGAATGTAAGTCCCTGTTGAGCTGCAGAAGTAAAGATTACAGGATACAGTAAGAAAATTAAGCATTCATTGGTCTGAAGTTTTAATTTTAAGCTTATTGCTGGTGAAGTAGTGAGATCTGGCAGGATCTGGGCTGAACATAATCATGTATTAATGAGAGATGTAATTATGTTGTGTAGATGTGCACTGGTTGATATGATTGGAAATATTTAGACACACCCTAAGGTGCCTCACTCCTCCTCCAAAATTTACATTGTCATGTGAAAAATCATAATTTTCTGCCATAATAGAATATAAAGAGTGAATTAAATAGAATTTAAACAAAAACCTACTGGCTGAACCGGAATGAAACCGCAAAATTGGCTAGCTACATTCTTTCTAGACAATTAATGCCATCAATGTTAATGCTAAACTGGTATGATTCAATCACTTAATCTGTAGATGATTTGTTGTTTTTAATCTTGTTTTATAGTCTACTTTGGACTCATTGGTTGCGAATAATAAATTAATATAGCCTGTAAACTACTTTCCTAGATGACGTGGCATTATCGATGTTATGTTTTATGCAATATGTGCAAATGTAATTATGAATACCCAGTTGAGATCTGGACACTTGCTATGACCTTGTTGGATATTGCATTTTATAATCAAGGTCTTGTAAACAAAGGGTCACAAGTTCATTTCTTGCCGGGGCTTTGGATCACCTTTTAGACACTGGTAGCCTAGTGGGTAGAGCTTTGGACTAAGTGAAAGGTTGTAGGTTTGAATCCTGGTTCTACCATGCAGCTTTTGTTGTGCCCTCTTGGCTGTAGAGGTTCCATACCATGGCTGACCTGGCACTCTGACCCCAGCTTCCAAACAAACTGGGATACACGGTAAAAGGATTTCATTGTACTGTACATATGTATATATAACAAATTAAGACATTTTAACAGCCTTTAATCTATCAGGATGGCATATCACAAAAAACAAAATGTCTAAGTATTTGTGCCTTTTCAGTTAAAAACAGCATTTGTGAGGTCAGACACTTTTTGGACATAAAGGCCTGGCTTGCAATCAACTTCCAATCAATCCATTCCACACTAAAGGTGATTAGAGGAATTGAGCTCAGAGCTTTGTGCAGGCCACTGGAGTTTATCCACACTAAACTCATCAACACAGGTCATTCTGGACAGAGGCTTAGTCACACTAAAACAGAAAAGAACTTTTGCTAGGCTATTGGCAAAAAGGTTTTAGCAATGTATGTGACTGAAACACCTTTACTTATTAATAAGTTGCCGTGTCCACATGCGTTCAGCCATAAATTGTATATCTTTTGCTTGAATCATGTCAAATGTCAGTTTAGTATAGTACTACAGGTATTAACAAGCAGACCTGGCAGTAAAGCAAGCTGTAACATCCCCTATCCAACAATGCCCCTACCTGCCATCCGATCTCAGACCAATTATAAAAGCATACACCACAGCAACTTGGCAAAAAAAATGGGAAACACATACCACCAACAAAGTATCTACACAAGATGCCGCATAGGACACACCAAATCCTCACCTCATTACCCCCCAAAAAAACTACAGTAGACCCTTGACTTACGAATTTAATTGGTTCCGAAGGGCTGTTAAGTCAAAATGTTCGTTAGCTAAACCTATTTAATATTTTTAAATAGGTTTTTAAAGAAAATATTTGTAAATATTCTTACCGAAAAAACATATATATATATATATATATATATATATATATATATATATATATATATATATATATAGAGAGAGAGAGAGAGACGGTTGGCGTCAACTTGTTCATGACGTCGTGTTCACACAGTGCAGGCTGGTAGATCGCGCCTCATTCAAACAGGTCAAAGTAATTGACATGAGATGTGGCCACTGTTTCTTTAATTTGTGGTTTGTTACCATAATATAGGAAAAAAATTAAACTATAAAGCTTTTTTTGAACAATGATGAGGCCAACCTTTTTTAAAAAGTAGATCGTGATGACCTGTCGACTGAAATAGTAGATCTCAAGCCACAAAAGTGTGGGCACCCCTGATTCATGGGAATGAACATTTTCTTTTTTAGGGCATTAGAAGTCTGTCAACAAAATAATAGTAACTAATGGCTCATAGTTTAGGAATGGGATGCCCATAAAGGCCATGTCTAGGTGTCCACAAACTTTTAGCCATATAATTTTTGTGTTTGAAAGAGTTGCTGTGTGCAGACTCAAATCTGAGCTAAAAAGAGGAAATTGGTCAGTATTTTTCACAATGGAGACACTCGAGCACACAGCTGAGCTCCGATTAACAGAGAATCACTCCAACACAAAATTACAGCTGTATTCAATCAGATTCATTCAGCTTTCGCACCTTTGCAGTAATATGACGGCTTCATTCTCTTCCGTCCATGAAGTGAAAGAAGCTCTGAGTTTTGATGAAACACCATTGATTGACCAATAAAAACATCAGCCGCTAAAGTATAAATCTTTTATCCCTCTCACAGCTGCCTCAGTTTTTGCTTTTGCGGATGACTAGCAATTCAGCTCGACTGCCGCTGGATGGAATTCAAATCCTGGCTTGTTTTTTTTCTGGATCGGTAATATCGGTGAGTGGCCAGCATTATCAACACTGCTCTTGATTAGGACTTCTGTTTCGGATAAATACTCTCATATCCTTTTAGCCCGTTTCCCAGGAGGGGTCTTTATAGTGAATCGTGTCTAAACAAGTTATTGCTGTTTTGAGTCAGCACTTTGACAGCAGATTTTGCCTTAACTACATGGGGGAATATTGTACCCATGAGTCACATCTTCATTAAATTTGCTTTGACAATGCCAACTTACTCTCTTTAATCACCATATTATAACCCCAACTGCTTTGAACAGTGAGTCTGTGTAGAACAATAGAGGTCTAATTATCTTATTTATTTATTTTTCTTTCAATTCAGTTTTTATATTCAGTTTGTTTTATGCTGATACAGCCAAATGCATATGAACCGCCAAACAATGCGGCTTGTATGTCTTATTTAAAGCCATTGTGGCCATTTTGCTGCTACGATAGCTTTCAGAAAAAGTTGGGACAACATGGAAAAAGCAAATAATTTAAAAAACAAAAACACTTTCTTACATTTACTTTGACTTTTATTTGATTGCAGACAGGATGAACCTGAGATGGTTCATGTTTTATCTGCTCAACTTCATTTCATTTATTAATAAACATCCATTCCTGCATTTCAGGCCTGCAACACATTCCAAAAAAAGTAAAGCATTTACCACTTTGTGATGTTGCCATTCCTTTTCATCACACTTAAAAGACGTTTTGGCACCGAGAAGACCAAGTGATTTCGTGTTTCAGCTTTTATTTTGTCTCATTCTTCCTGCAAACACGTCTTAAGATGTGCAACAGTACGGGGTCGTTGTTGTTACATTTTTCCTTTCAAAACTCTCCACACATTCTCTATTGGGGACAGGTCAGGACTGCAGTTTTGCTTGTTGAAAAATGCATGAACGTCCCTGGAAAAGATGACGTCTTGAAGGCAGCACATGTTGCTCTGAGATCTCAATATACTTTTCTGCATTAATGCTGCCATCACAGAAATGTGGCACTGACATGAACTTTTTTCCCAAAAAAAGACCTGGAATGCTCATTCATCTGACCACAATACACGTTCCCGCGGAGTCATGATCCGTCCTAGATGCCTCCGAGCCCAGAGAAGTCGACGCAGCTTCTGGACATGGTTAACATAAGACTTCTTTTTTTTGCACAGTAAAGTTTTAAGAGACATTTGTGCATGTAACTCTGTATTGTAGTGTGTGACAAAGGTTTGCCAAAATAATCCCTCACCCATGTGGTTATATCAGCTATTGTTGAGTGGAGGTTCTTGATGCAGTGCCGTCTGAGGGATCAAAGATCACGGGTGTCCAGCTAAAGCTTGCGCTCTTGGTCTTTATGCACTAAAATTCCTACCGATTCCTTGAATCTTTTTATGATATGCTCTGTAGAAGGAGAAATATGCAAATCCCTTCCAATCTCTCATTGGAAACACATTTGTTGACAAACTGGAGATCCTCTGATCATCTTTGCTCATCAAGGATTCAGCCTTTCCTGCATGCTGCTTTTGTACCAAACCATGATTACAATCACCTGTTGACATCACCTGTATGGAATCACATCATTATTTCATTTTTTCAACTCATTTCTAGCCCTAAATTGCCCCCGTCCCAACTTTTTTTGCAGGCCTGAAATGTGTTGCAGGAATGGAGATATATTATCAAATGAATAATCAACTAAAAGTAAATGTAAGGAACACTGCATTTTTATTTTATTTTTATTTTCCGTAGTGTCCCAACTTTTTCTGATTTGAGGTTGTTTGTGTGTGAAGTAAATGTAATTAAAAATGTTCTTTCCTTTGTGGCATTTTGGTTCCCAGTACCTACTTGGTTGCACTGTAACCTCCATGTAGCACTAAAACTCTCAAAACGTCTTGCAGTGATGTTGATTAGTCCATTTGGTGTGATAAGAGGGTATTGATATTTGAAATTTGTCTGAGCTGATTAATTAAGCCGAAGAACATTTGAATCTGACAGTGTCAGTAGCTGACAATAAAAATTAGTCCTATCAACAACACTCTGAGACTGTTAATTAATGATTAGCTGTAAACATTTCGCTCTGGTGTAATTAACTTAGCATAGAACTTGCTGACATGGGGATGGTTCATTACCATAACTGCTGGTTTTGTTCTCTAAAGCATTACTGTATTTCAGTCCATTATTTTAATTTGAAAAACAAAGTTGGCAATAAATTGTATGAATTAACCAAATTTTTTCCTGTGCAGTGCTTTACAAATAAAATGGATTTAAAATTGCCAATGTTGCTGAAATAAATAACTTTTATATAGCTCTTTAAATAATCGCAAATAATTGACTTATGAAACATTTTACTGTAAACACAAAAATAATCTACAATTAACTAAAAATCACAAACCTTCTGCAAATTATATAATATATGTTTAGGTTAAACATCATTCCAAATAGGTCTGGTTAAATATTTTATTTATATTGATGGGAGAATAATTTAATTTATTATTCTATTTAATCTACTTCTAGTTCATATGTTCACTTTGTTTTTTTATGTAGAATAGAACGCCTTTATTTGTCATATATACTAGGGCTGGCTCAAAACCACTTTTTTATGTCCGAATCGAGTATCTGCCGATACGATACCAATCCGATACCGTCGTTTCTCCTCTCAAACAACTGAGCAGTAATAATACATGTCTCAATGCACCATGGTTAAACTAGCTATTTAAATAACAATGCTCAGACTGTGTAACAAATTTTCTAAAGGAATAAATACAGAACACCTACATCACACTTATGCAAAACTGCTGTTTTTATTTTCACTTTTACACACAGAACATTTAGCAGCATTTTTGGCTTTTAAAATAAAATACAAACATTTAAAATAAAATAAAAGTGCAACTAAATAAACTAATTTCAGTATAAAATTCTAGATCTGTCAACTCTAAAGTCTACACCTTGAAGAGGCAGCAAACATTATAAAATTATATAAACAATAAAAATAAATAATAAATAATAAAAAAAAACAATAAAAATAAAAACAATTAAATAATAAAAAAATATTATTTATAAACAAAACAAATGCAATTAAATAATAAACAATTAAATAATAAAAAATAAAAAATAAATATAAATTTTGTCCAGGCTCTCACATCCTTAACGAAATTTAATCCATTCGTTATGAAATAAAACAAACTACAATGTTTCCCGTTTAGCCTAAGATGTCCTCTTTAAAATCCAGCAGGGTTTTTAATAAGCGTGCTTTGAATTTTAATAATCTAAAAACGTGACACAACTTTAACAGAAAATCTCAACCAAACACTGCGTCAATTCTAATGGATCAATCCCTTGATTGACATCCACATCTTCCAATTGTAGACACTATTGAGGACACGCAGTAAAAGTGTTTTTATATGTGGCAGTAGTAGATGATTTTTTTTAAAAAGCTCAAAGTTTAAGTAGATCAGCGTGTTTTCATTTCTGAATGGCCTTATTTACATTAAGTGTTATTTACATTAAGTGTTATATACATTAAGCAAGAGTATCAGATCGGATTACACGTTTTTTTCCTTCTGATATCCTATCCAGTGATTTGTGCCAATATCGGACCGATAGTGATACAGAGTATCGGATCGGTGCCAGCCCTAATGTATACATATACACGTGTACTGTACACCGAAATTCCTTCTTCATATATCCCAGCTTGTTTGGAAGCTGGGGTCAGAGCGCAGGGTCAGCCATTGTATGCCACCCCTGGACCAGACAGGGTTAAGTGCCTTGCTCAATGGCCCAACAGTGGCTGCATGGCAGAGCTGGGATTCAAACTTTCAACTTTTATACATCAAATATTCTAAGTTTTCCCAGCTTCTAACCTTCATCTCTTCCTCAGTAATAGTTGTGTACCTTCTAACCTGAGGGTCTGATCTCCTGGCACTATACTGACAGTCTGTTTTTCCTATCTATTTGCTTTCTTTAGTAAAGACGTGGTTTATCATTGGCTACTTCCATTCAGTTGAATTGATGTCATTTCTATTTTACACTTTGAGATCATTCACCTCTGACAGCATCCTATCTTACTTCTGCCCAATATAGCTCCTGGGTTTAGTTTGTAACCTCTGCTAAGATCTTGCTGCCATGGCAGACCCTGACAGGAGATAAAGCTCCAGGCAGCACAGCTCTCTGCTACTTTGATGCATGCAAGCCCTCTTGCCTTGACAGGTTAAATAAACTGCACTGTTCTATTACAGGCATTACATATAATTACTAGCTACATTTCACAGGCTCCCTTGTTTTGTTAACAAGATGGCAGCACCCAAGGACACCGCACGGCTCAGTGTGATTCCCGCATAGAACTTAATTAGTTTTTCTTGACAGTGTTTTCCTTTAAAGGTTGTGATGTTTATATTTTGTGAGTCAGTAGTTCAGCATTATGACTGCAAGAAGTAAAATGGATTGTTTTTGCTAGATTTACAAAATGGTCAACTCATTTGTGCAAAATAACAAAACATCAAATAATCTAGTCTACCTTCAGAGAGATGTTTAACTCTTATTCAAGTGTGTACAGCCTTGCCAGATGCTCAACAGGCACATTGGTCATGTTTAAAGAATGGAGAGAGGGTTAGATAGGGTGGTTTCCCCTTTATTCCCCCACTGCAACAGCAACTTGCTAGTTGGTCAAGGTGCTGGCATGAGTAGTGGATTATTCTAAGAGGGCATTGAGTGACTCTTCATATGTATTAGAATCAGAATCAGCCAGTATGTTGGCACACAAAAAAGTTTTTGGGCTGTTGGTGGCTCTGTACAATATACAGACAATACAGTATACAGATAAAACAATATGCAGACAATGTGTAGAGATTGAATAAAATAATGTAACTTTTTACAATTTAATCTTGTACTACAAACTTAACTTGTTTATAAACCCAATAAGTCACTGAAGGTCATACGCAAAACCGGTCCTGCCTTAAAAATAACTCACCAGAGTAAACAAGGCATTATAAAAACCAAACAAATTAATCTTGTATTATTTATCATTTTATTAGCTTATTAGGTAATAATTTTTTTTTTTTTTTTTTTTTTTTTTTTTTATTATTTATTAATTAATTATTTCTTTTATTTCTTTTTTTATTTTCTTATTTATTTTGTTTTACTTATTATTTAAACAAAATTAATTTGTTTTAGTATGACACTAAGAATTCACCAATGACTAGAGTAAAGAAGCAGCTAGTGACTTCATAATTGTAATGGGGAATGGGTGTTTGTACTAGTGGTGGTAAATCCGGTTCATTTTATGGACTCGGGTTAATCGGAGTCATTCAGTAATGTGATTCGGTTCACTTGAGTCACTTGTACTGACATCTTGATTGCGATTGATTTACTGCATGAAAATGCATCCAAATATCACTTGTCATCTGTGCACTCATCTTCTGTAAATAAATCCTTCTCTCTTAATTCTCTTTGCACCTCACACTTCTCTTGTCAGTGACAAGTGGACACTTTTTTCTAAGTGGAATCTTGATCATTTGGGATAGGCACAAGGAGGGGGAGAGGGGGAGAGGGGGGGTGGACTCACCTACCAATCAGATGGGTATATTAATGGATCAAGGGTTCAAGGAGGATTGTCAACAACAAATTGCCATGGTAACTTGACCCAGTCAGGCAGCCACAGTGGCACCAAAAGTCAATGAATTACCATGGGGAAGGGCTATGATACTCCTTAAGTGGTACAGTCCTAAAGTAGCCTGTAAGCATTTGCATTTTAATAATAATACAACTATATTTTTTGTTGTTTTGCTTACAAGAAAATATGCTGCATTACTAATCTATACCACTACTACTGATAATAATAATAATAATAATAATAATAATAATAATAATAGCATGTGCATAAAATCGGCCACATAACAAACACCAGTGTGTTTAACCGCTTGTTTATTGAAATATTTTACTTATTACTTATTTATCTGCTCACTTGCCTTGTGTACTTAGCAGCAGCACTGTCGCCTCACAGCAAGAAGGTCCTGGGTTCGATCCCCAGGTGGGGCGGTCTGGGTCCTTTCTGTGTGGAGTTTGCATGTTCTCCCCGTGTCTGCGTGGGTTTCCTCCGGGTGCTCCGGTTTCCTCCCACAGTCCAAAGACATACAGGTGAGGTGTCCTCGAGACACTAAATTGTCCATGACTGTGTTTGATATAACCTTGTGAACTGATGAGCCTTGTGTAACAAGTAACTACTGTTTCTGTCATGAATGTAACAATGTAAAAGAGTGTAAAACATGACGTTAAAATCCTAATAAACAAACTTAGCAGCAGCAAATCAGAGGACTCATAAGATCCGGGTTAATTAATTGAGACCTCGGACTCGTGATCCCTGATTCAATACAAAGATTCGAATCATTAATTCGGGTGAATCAGGAACCGCCCAGCTCTAGTTTGTACGTATGTGACCCTTCTTGACCAGCGTGGGGGTAGTGCAATCAGTAATGAAGTAATGGTTTGCCCTTTTTTGTTTGTGTTTTTGGAAAAGTGTCAAATGTACTAATGTAAATTTAAAATGCTGAGAATCTTACAGTTTTTGTTTTATTAGAATCAGATCACCACTAGTCCATCAGCACATTTACATATGTTAGCATGCACATAAATGTTCCTTTTATGCTTGGTTTGCAAAAGTGTTTTGCCTTGGAGGAGATCAAAAGCTTAAAACCTCCTATCTAATGCAGTTCTGGTGTGAGAGAAAGTCAAATCTGCTGTGGTTTGTGGAGAAGATAACTCCATACTGAAGAAAAACAGGGTTGATTTAATCAGTACCAAGCTAAGACAAAACAGGCTCAGGAAGGCATTTCACCAGCGGCTGTGCAGTCAGGAAAGCAACTCGGGAGAGATAAGATATGAAAGAGCAAAAGATGGAAAACAACAGAGTAGAAGGAAAAAGAGCAAGCATCCGAAATGATTATGAATCCAGCAAGTAGCTTTGTTATTGATTTTTTTTTCATTTTCACTCATAAATAGCAGAGCGAGACAGTGTCTCATCTAGAATCTCCAGCTCCCTGTTTACCAACAGCTCCCCGAACAGCAGGCACGATGCGATCAATCACATGGAGTAGGCTTCAGCTCTTTCTACAGCCATGTGAAAATGCAAACATTGCAGTGCTGCGTGAGCCAGCCCACGCTCCCCCGTGTCCCTGAGGACCGAGGGTGACCTGCAGGTGACATTCAGCTGACATTAGAGCCGGCGTTGGAGCGGCGTATTAAAAGTTCTGCATTGAAAAGGAGGGAAACGTGCTAGGTCATCATTGTAAATTCATAATGTGCATAAGTATGGTGAAAATGTTTGCATCATGCAGAGAAATGGTTTATGGAAAAGAGTGTCTCCTGGAGCAATGAACGCCTAAATAGCTGAATCTGTGCTGCTGTAAATCAAGTAAATGTTGATTTGTTGAGCTGGGTTTAAGAGAAGAGCCAAATAACACTCAGGCTATACACACCTTGTTTGTAAATTGGTTGCCAGATGTTACAAGTACTCCTTATTGTATGCAATACTAATCAAAATGGTGTGGCACGGTGACTAAGTGGGTAGCACTGTCGCCTCACAGCAGGAATGTCCTGGGTTCGATCCCCAGGTGGGGCGGTCCGGGTCCTTTCTGTCTGGTTTGCATGTTCTCCCCGTGTCTGCGTGGGTTTCCTCTGGGAGCTCTGGTTTCCTCCCACAGTCCAAGGACATGCAAGTGAGGTGAATTGGAGACACTAAATTGTTCATGACTGTGTTCAATATAACCTTGTGTAATGAGTAACTACCGTTCCTGTCATGAATGTAACCAAAGTGTAAAACATGACGTTAAAATCCTAATAAACAAACAAAAAACATCTTTTATCTGTTATAGTAAATTCATCCTGCCTTCAAGCTCTGTGATTAATTTTAACATTAGAATAAAAAGTTACTTAGCTAGCTGCTAATGGCTACAATCAGTTTACAGAGGGCATACTAAAATCAGGAGCAGACTGGACCAGAAACCTTTTCTGGAAGCAGATTGTTCCTGCTAAATGTAGCAGGATAATAATGTGAGTGTAAAGTTATTTTAAAGCTTAGGTTGTTAAAACAGCAAGGCTTATTGGAGCAGCATGGGTATCGTAAAGCACCAGTGTCCTGGGGACCTGGGTTTAATACCTGCCACCACTCAGTCTGTGAGGACTGCTTTCTACTTGTTGTGTGAATTTCCTCTGGGTAATATAGTTTGCTCTCACTTCCCCAGAACATGGCTGTATGTGGACTTGCCGCTCCAAATTAATTGCTTCTGCAGCTGACCTGTACATGATGTAGATCCAGTTTTTCCAACTAGGCTAAGACCTCATGATGACCCTGATTAGAATAAAATGATTACTAAAGAAATAAAGGGGGGCTAATGCTAACATTAAAACCACCTCCTTGTTTCTACACTCACTGTCCATTTTATCAGCTCCACTTATCATATAGAAGCACTTTGTAGTTCTACAATTACTGACTGTAGTCCATCGGTTTCTCTGCATGCTTCGTTAGCCCCCTTTCTTGCTGTTCTTTAATGGTCAGGACCCCCACAGGACCACTACAGAGCAGGTATTATTTGGGTGGTGGATCATTCTCAGCACTGCAGTGACACTGACATGGTGGTGGTGTGTTAGTGGTGGTGGTGTGGTTCCACAAAATGTGGAACTGGTGGACACGTACAAGTACTTGGGTGTCTGGCTTGACAACAGACTGGATTGGAGGGCTAACACGGAGGCAGTATACAGGAAGGGGATGAGCAGACTCTAGTTTCTGAGAAAGCTCAGGTCCTTTAATGTGTGCAACAAAATGTTGACCATCTATTATCAGTCTGTTGTTGCGGGGGCTTTGTTCTTTGCAGCTGTGTGTTGGGGAAGCAGCCTCAGAGCAGGGGATGTAAAGAAACTCAATAAACTGATCAGGAAGGCTGGCTCAGTTTTGGGCTGCTCACTGGATAGTTTCGAGTTGGTGGTTGGAAGGAGGTCACTGAATAAACTCACAACCATACTTGACAACCCATCACACACCCCCTTCATGTCCTGTTAGTCAGACAGCGGAGCACTTTCAGCAACAGACTCATCCAGCTCCGCTGTAACGAGGAACGGTACAGGAGATCGTTTATACCAGCAGCGATCTCGCTGTACAACAATTCACTAGTTCGGGACATCATCGAACACTAAACCACTTTCAGGACAGACCCATAGAGCAGGTTCTAGCATTCTGTTCAAAAAGACTATACTACATATCTGTTGTTATTTAACACTACTACAGCTTAGTATATCACATTACATATCTCATCTGAATATTTAATGACCGGATACTTCTATACTACTATTTTTATTCTATTTATTCAATTACATAGTGTGTACAACATTACTTGTGTACTTAATTCTTGTACTTTTATACTTTTGTACTTTTATTCTCTGTACTTTAATACATTTGGCTTTACTGTACTGGAGCTGCTGTAATAACTGACTTTCCCTCTGGGATTAATAAAGTTATCTATCTATCTATCTATCTATCTATCTATCTATCTATCTATCTATCTATCTATCTATCTATCTATCTATCTATCTATCTATCTATCTATCTATCTATCTAATCATTTTCGGTACATGGAGGGAGATGTTAGTTGACATGCTAGCGCGTTGTGCCACCCCTTCCCATTGGTTTTAATGGCATGAAGCTAACTGTGTTAGCTTAGTTAGCAAAAACTGAAATAACAACGATAACCGCTGTCTGAGTAGTGTGTATTCGAATAACCTGCCTTATAAGTCGATGACTTATTAGAATTCTCTCTACTGAGGCAGCTGCCTATGTAGGCAGTAAGACAGCAAGGTAGCTCACTAGGTTTTCGAACACACCCTCAGCGTCTACCATCATCTTGATAGCTAAAAGAATGTAGACGTCTGACCATGAGCTTGTTGGACATCCCATTACAAAACCAAAGGCATAGTAAAAATCATTGTGTAGTCAACATAACCCATGAATCTGTCTTCCTAGATTTCATATGAAATTATTTCTTTATTTTATTTTTTTATCTTTAGTATGATTCCAAGGTGAATTGATTTTCTGTTTAATTATGTGATCCAGCTTTGCAAGTGCATTTAATTCAAAGCGTGCCAGCTTGCTTACCGCCGCAGTCGACTGCCTGTTAACTACACATGAACTCGCTCTTTCAAAACCAGTGAATCTAACATGTTTCTGATTTGTGATAATTAGGTACAAGCTTCAGACATGTGGGAGTTGTGACTTACCAAGGTCAAAGCCAATGTGCTTTCTTTTAACAACCTGAGGCAAGAAATGTAGAACTCGGGGTTCATGCTGCCACAGAGATTATTTAAAAAATATCATGTGATCCTATAAAGGCTAAACATTTTTTAGAAGAGCTTAATGCATTGAAGCAGCCAACACTGAATTTAAACTCTTAGCATTAAAAATACATCTGCAGGGTAGGAAAAATAGTGCTCAATACCTTTCTAGCTGTTTTTGTTTTAAAAAGGAATATGTTAAAGAAGGAAAAGCTTGAAGGCTTTTCAAGGTCTTGTCTCCTTTGCTAAGAGCTGTTTACAGAAATTCTATGTTAAAGTGCATGAAATAAAAGACGAGATTCACTTCAAAATGATTTTAACACTGCTAATTATGATAAAATAATACCATCTATCAAAAGACGGCATTCTTTTAGCATTCCTCAAGGCTGCACTGCTTCAAAAATTCCTATTTGACTCTAACATCTTTTTAATGTTCAGTTTTTCCTAACCTTGAAAGGGTTTTATTTTACCGTGGCCCATGCTTCAACTTCCTATTGATTTAGCCGTTTTATTTAGCTCTCTGAAGGATGCATTTGTGCAACGTTTCCTGACTTAGCACTCTCCAGCCAAGCTGCACTACTTTATTGGGCGTCTGTAAAGGCAGTTTATCAGCGTGAGGGCGATGTGAGAGCCCTATACATTACCACAGGCTGAAAGATGTCCTCCGGCAACACTGAACCTTTAGGTGACAATGTAAATAATTGCAGCCTAGCATCCTAATCAATTCTACACGAAGTTTAAAGCCCGGAAAGCCTTTTTTACTGTTTACTTGAGCAGACATGAACTAACATTTGAATCTTTCTTTGACTCAGGATCAATCTCATGGCATCAAATTAAACAAAAAGCCAATTTTATACTCCGACACACAAAGAACAAACCAGAGTCCCAATTAAGGAACTCTACAGGATTCAAAACTTTTTATCCAAATGCTTCTTTATTGCATCCATGGCCGGCTGTCATTCATCCTGGACAGTCATTTTTGTAATTAGATCAATGTTGTGATTTCATGACAATTCTCAGGGGGGATATAACAGCAAGTTTTCTCATGCAAAACCAAATTCTGCTCTCATGTGGGGGACTGGAGTTGCGGGAAATTGCATCATATAAAATATGATTCGGTTCGAAAATATTGAGCCTATTCTTACCTCTGCAGAATATCCACATGCCTGGCTTCAAAAGCACTGTGGGATGATTGGTATATGCCAACAGAAGTGGGCTACTTCTCCAAGAAAATCTTTACAACAATTGTGCTGCACAACATTATTTTTTAACTTTAAACTCATTATTTTTTTAAACTCTGCCGATTCCCTGATTTTCTTTCTTTTATTCACAGTAATATGTATGATATTTTTAAAGCATGTTGAACTGACAATTCTCTCACAAAGTTTGGTACAAAGTGCTGAGCCATGGCCCATTTTTACTTTTAAGGATCAAGCCATTGAATAAAAAAGATTAAAAGTAAGACTGACCTATTTCCAATTCAACTGAAACTTAAATATTCTCTTAATGTTTCAACCTTATTATGCCCCTGTCCCAAATACACTGATCAGCCTTAACGTTAAAACCACCTCCTTGTTTCTACACTCACTGTCCATTTTATCAGCTCCACTTACCATATAGAAGCACTTTGTAGTTCTACAATTACTGACTAGTCCATCTGTTTCTCTGCATGCTTTGTTAGCCTCCTTTCATGCTGTTCTTCAATGATTAGGACTCTCCCAGGACCACTACAGAGCAGGTATTATTTAGGTGGTGGATGATTCTCAGCACTGCAGTGACACTGACATTGTGGTGGTGTGTTAGTGTGTGTTGTGCTGGTATGAGTGGATAAGACACAGCAGCGCTGCTGGAGTTTTTAAACACCACACTGTCACTGCTGGACTGAGAATAGTCCACCAACCAAAAATATCCAGCCAACAGCGCCCTGTGGTCAGCATCCTGTGACCACTGATGAAGGTCTAGAAGATGACCAACTCAAACAGCAGCAATAGATGAGTGATCGTCTCTGACTTTACATCTCCAAGGTGGACCAACTGGGTAGATGTGTCTAATAGAGTGGACAGTGAGTGTACACGGTATTTAAAAACTCCAGCAGCGCTGCTGTGTCTGATCCACTCATACCAGCACAACACACACTAACACACCACCACCATGTCAGTGTCACTGCAGTGCTGAGAATGATCCACCACCTAAATAATACCTGCTCTGTGGTGGTCCTGTGGCGGTCCTGACCGTTAAAGAACAGGGTGACGGCAGGCTAAAAATGTATTTAGAGAAACGGATGGACTACAGTCAGTAATTGTAGAACTACAAAGTGCTTCTATATGATGAGTGGAGCTGATAAAATGGATTAAAGAATAAAAATAAGATTCACCTGTTTCTTGTTCAGCTGTTCATTTTGGAACTTGAGTATTTTCTTAATGTTTCAGCTTTATTATGCCCCTGTCCCAAATATTTTCAAGCATGTTGCAGTCAAATTCAAAATGTATTTCAATTTTATTTTTTTTTTTAATTCATTTTCATTCATTCTTCTATTCTATTGTAATTTTCTGGCTGTGCCGTTTGTATTTAAAATTATAGCTAAATGTTTAGTCTTCACCTGACCTTCATAAAAACACAATAGTTTTACAATATAGTTAAACCATATTGTAAAATGGTTTACAACATTATAAAACAAACATTCTACATTCAGAGTTCACTGAACTGAATGCCACCATTAAATGCCCCAAGTCAAAGTTGCACCAACTAGGCATAACATTATTATGCAGGGAAAATGGGTAAGCGTAAGGATTTGAGCGAGTCTGACAAGGGCCCAATTGTGATGGCTAGACGACTGGTCAGAGCATCTCCAAAACTGCAGCTCTTGTGAGGTGTTCTCGGTCTGCAGTGGTCCGTATCTATCAAAAGTGGTCCAAGGAAGGAACAGTGGTAAACCGGCGACCGTGTCATGAGCGACCAAAACTCACTGATGCATGTAGGGAGTGAGAACCCAGATGAGCTATTGTAGCTCAAACTGCTGAAGAAGTTAATGCTGGTTCTGACAGAAAGGTGTCAATACACAGTGCATCGCAGTTTGTTGCGTAAGGGGCTGCATAGCCGCAGACCTGTCAGTTAGGAAGGTGGTCATAATGTTACGCCTAATCAGTGTGAATTCCTATATTGTGTCCAGTGTTTCCATGTGGTGCCAAACCTCATAAGATCCCAATAATCTACAAAATGTTAGTGTAAAAAAGTAGATCAACTGAACAATTAAATCTGAACTTACCCACAGCTAAGATACTAAGCCGAAACGAAATTTCACCATAACTGCACAATAATAAAAGGGGATTTTTGTCACCAATCTATCAGTCCAGGATTGATCATCCTTGGTTTTTTAAGAAGACATGAATTGCACGTTTCTAGTGTTTTTTTTTTTCTTCTCTCCAATAGTAATTTATCTGTGCAACAGTCTGGCCTCAGGCAAATTGCTTGGAACTAACTTTCCACCATCCTGAAATAATAAAATATAATCTCCTCCGACAGTTTCTACACGGTTTTCATTTAGCATAAAGCAAACAAGTAATCACATTTAAAAATCTTTGACATGCAATATGAGCAAGGCGTCAAGTTTGTTTTTGCTTGGCCGTTTCTGTCCTGCGTTACGTGCAATTCAATCACTATGGCAACTCTTTGTAGTGGTAACAAAAGAACCAAGGTGGGGGGTACTGTGTTATATATAATAGGGGTATTTAAGTTACTTTTTATGGCCGGTCCTGGAGAGAATGAAACATTGACTGACCATGCAAGAGCCTGACCCACCATGCATACTCGGCTCTCTGATCACGAGAGCCAACTACCTGTTGTCTTAATCGGTGCCAGCCGAGCCACTAATGAGGTTAAAATGTAAACAATCTGACTCTGCCCTCGACCCTGTGAACTTTAAGGAGGTACTGGAGTGCAGTGAGATCTGTCAGCCATGGCAGTAAGAGAGGGTTGTTTTAACCGCTGCCACATGATTTAAAATTTATTTATAAGAGTGCTAGGTGGTCAAAGACGTACGAACACCTGTGCAGCTGGACAGTGTTTATGGTTTATGGAAGCCACAATTAAACATAGAATAAAAAATGTAAGAATAGTCTACAGGGAAACACATCACATGCAGGGTTTTAGTCTTCTAAATGTGCAAAATAATTTTTCTGGTCCGTTTTACAAAAGCAGCATAGACAACATTAGCTGGTTGCTGATGTAATCTGATTTCTTGTGGCTAATACTAATGTACTGTTGACTGAAACTGGACTTGTTTATGCACTGTTAATTATTCTAATGCAGTGTTAAAAGTAATTCTTTTACCACAATAATAACTAGCCCTAGACCACATTCAAGATAGCCAGCAGCACAATTTTCTAATCTGTACTGATTCAAAAGCCTGTCTTTAAGATTTATCATGTCATTCAACACACTTAATGATGGCAATCATAATCCAAAAACTAAAGCAAATAAAAAGCCGTGGCCATGATATAAAGTTCTGCTGGATCCCAGGGCACTGTAGCCTTAAAGGAAACAAAGTGGGTAGCACTGTCGCCTCACAGCAAGAAGGTCCTGGATTTGATCCCCAGGTGGGGTGGACCGGGTCCTTTCTGTGAGGAGTTTGCATGTTCTCCCAGTGTCTGCGTGGGTTTACTCCTGGTGCTCCGGTTTCCTCCCACAGTCCAAAGACATGCAAGTGAGGTGAATTGGAGACACAAAATTGTCCATGACTGTGTTTGATATAACCTTGTGAACTGATGAACCTTGTGTAATAAGTAACTACCGTTCCTGTCATGAATGTAACCAAAGTGCAAAACATGACATGGGTTTTTGTCTTCTAAATGTGCAAACAACCTTTGTAACACCAATAACTAGGTACAAATCTTTTAGTGGTTCAAGCTAATATCCATTTGTGTTTATTTGTATCATTCTACCAGCAGAAATTCTGTGTAATACTGTATTTGCTTCAGTTACTTTTAGTGTTCTTGATTTCCTTCTGGATTTTACATTTTAGGAGGTTTTCCAATCACCATACATAATGTATGAGGGATCTTCAAAACGTTTCCTCACTTTTACATTTAACTGGTAACTGTGAGGGCGGGAGTAGTAGTAATTGGTCGTGTCTGAGAGAGTGAGAGAAAGCTTATAGTCCGGATTTAGCGCCATCCAATTTTCACCTTTTTGGACGCTCAAAGAAGCTTTAAGGGGATCAGCTTAACCAAAAACATTTTTTGCTGATGGTATCAAAAAGTTGGTACGACGCTGGGCAAAATGCATCGGAAGGTGACTGTGTAGAAAAGTAATATAATTTGCTTTTAAAATTCTTAATAAATAGTTTAAAAAAGTGCGGAAACTTAAAAAAAAAAGAAAAGAAAAAAAAACCCTCGTATAATTGTATTAATTACTTATTAGCTTTATTGTTAGAGAAATAAATCCTGCAAAAACCTCTCACACTGAATGTGACAGCCTGATATATACACTGATCAGCCATAACCTTAAAACCACCTCCTTATTTCTACACTTACTGTCCATTTTATCAGCTCCACCTACCATACTTTGTAGTTCTACAATTACTTACTGTAGTCCATCTGTTTCTCTGCATACTTTGTTAGCCCCCTTTCATGCTGTTCAACAGTCAGGACTCTTCCAGAACCACTACAAAGTAGGTACTATTTGGGTGGTGGATCATTCTCAGCACTGCAGTGACACTGACATGGTGGTGGTGGTAGTGTGTGTTGTGCTAGCGTGTTGTGAACACATACTAACACACCACCACCATGTCAGTGTCACTGCAGTGCTGAGAATGACCCACCACCCAAACAATATTTGCTCTGTGGTGGTCCTGACCACTAAAGAACAGAGTAAAAGCAGATTAAAAAGGTATGTAGAGAAACAGATGGACTGCAGTCAGTACTTGTAGAACTACAAAGTGCTTCTATATGGTAAGTGGAGCTGATAAAATTGACAGTGAGTGTAGAAACAAGGAGGTGGTTTTAATGTTATGGCTTGATCAGTGTATAGTTCGCTTCTTAAAGTTAATTTTGTTTACATCCGGTATGTAGAAGAACAGAATATTAATTTGCTGTATACGAGCCAGGCAGCCACATCAGTACTCCACCCACATCAGTTCAGACATCCTTTTCTGATCACATAAGTGCAAACTGAGCACAAACGGAATAAATTACACATTTTTAATATTTCAATATCACACCAGTAAATATGAAATGTGCAGACCTGTGTGGGAGAACATATTGTAAGCACTCGTGTGTGTATAAAAGATATTAGCATAGGTTTTCCTGTTCTTTGTCAGGTCAGGCTTGTTCTTCATTATGGGGGTGTTAGATGGAGAATTAAATTTGTTATTGGAGACATAGCAGAACTGTTGGAGACCAGGCTTATCAGGGGCCTGAAAATGAGCCACTGTCAACACGTATGGTTAATAACATTGTGTGTGTGTGGGAGTTTGTTCAGTGCATAACCATATGCCCTTGGTAATCTGTTCCATGTGTGTTCTGAATGGCTTACAAATGATTGGCAGTAACTTTTTCCCTTTTTCAGTTTTTCGTGGCCTTTTTCCCCCCAAAAGAGGTTTTGTGTTTGCTAGTAATCCGATATTGTTTATCTGCTCTACATGAGCAGGTAGAACGTACAGACAAAGAAAAACTAGCCTTCCTCTACCCCCTCCTTATTCTTTTCATTCCTTTTGTGTTGACTCAACTGGCTTATTTATCCATTTGTATAAATGCTAGCACTTTCTTTGGCTTTTAGTAAAAAATAAATAAAATAAATAGATTCTGACTCCTGTAGTGTTTTATTATTCCAGAAACCTTGAAGAATAAAGTAGTCCTTGGGTGTTCTTATTAAAATGGCACGCAGTGATCAAGCAATTGTGGCCCTATCACAGATACAAAACTTAAGTGCTAGTTTTGTTGGAGGGTGTTTGTGTAGGCAATTGTAAGGTCTTCCTATGATTGTTGAATAGGGTTATAATCATGACTCTGACTGAGCCACTTTAAGACCATTTGTCTTCCATTATAACCCTCTCCAGAGTTCCTGTGGTGGTATATTTTGGTTTATTATCTTCCTTAAAGACAAGCTACCGTCCCAGTTTAAGCTTTCTCATAGATACAAGCAGGTTTTTATTCATTATCTCTTTATACTGTGCATCATTTTTTCTTTCATTAACACTGACCATACTGCAGGCCCTGCTGCCGAAAAATATTAATATACTATTGCAATCACCAACACGTTACGGTGCAGAAAGAGCATATGGTTCAGAATTCTAGTTGAAAATAAAATTAGACTATTTTAGGGCAGTTGTAGCCTAGCGGTCCCCAACCACTGCCTCTTTCATTACCAGGCCACACAGAAAGAATAAATAATTAGAGGTCGCTACAAGAGCAATTAAATTTCCATCACTCTTAGGGTGTTGTTGTCTCCGATCACCACTAGGTGGGAGCAGCATCTTGTTGCAGCGAAAAAAAGCTGAACTGATGAACCTTGTGTAATGAGTAACTACCGTTCCTGTCATGAATGTAACCAAAGTGTAAAACCTGATGTTAAAATTCTAATAAACAAACAAACAAACAAATCCCCCCACCCCCACCGGTCCGTGAAATTATACCTTTTATGAAACCGGTCCGTGGTGCGAAACAGGTTGGGGACCGCTGGGTTAAGGTACTTGACTAGTAATCAGAAAATCGCTGGTTCAAGCCCCACTGCTGCCAGGTCACTGCTGTTGGGGTCCTGAGCATGGCCTTTAACCCTCAAGTGCTCAGACTGTATACTCTTACAGTACTGTAAGTCGCTTTGGATAAAGGCATCTGCTAAATGCCAAAAATGTAAATGTAGACCATACCTTTAGGTTGTTGGGTGACATTTCCAGTTCAGTGATAATAGCTAAATGATTTGCTACATAGCTGCTCCCTTGGATCTCTCCTATAAAGGTTCTTTTGATGTAATGCATTCGGCATGTCTGATTTATAAATTTTACATCCAGTTAAAGCCACTGACTGCTGCAAGACAGTCTGAGTAGCCATTCTTATGAATATTTATTTTGTTTATCAGCTCCACTTACCATATAGAAGCACTTTGTAGTTCTACTGTACTATTACTGACTGATCTGTTTCTCTACATGCTTTGTTAGCCCCCCTTTCACCCTGTTCTTCAATGGTCAGGACCCCCACAGGACCACTTCAGAGAAGGTATTATTTAGGTGGTGGATCATTCTCAGCCCTGCAGTGACACTGACATGGTGTTAGTGTGTGTTGTGCTGGTATGAGTGGATCAGACACAGCAGCGCTGCTGGAGTTTTTGAATACAGTGTCCACTCACTGTCCACTTTATTAGACACTCCTACATAGTTGGTCCACCTTGTAGATGTAAAGTCAGAGAAGATCGCTCATCTATTGATGCTGTTTGAGTTGGTCATCATCTAGACCATCATCAGTGGTCACAGGACGCTGCCCACAGGGCGCTGTTGGCTGGATGTTTTTGGTTGGTGGACTATTCTCAGTCCAGCTGTGACAGTGAGGTGTTTAAAAACTCCATCAGCATTGCTGTGTCTGATCCACTCATACCAGCACAACACACACTAGCAAACCACCACCATGTCAGTGTCACTGCAGTGCTGAGAATCATCCACCAATCTGCCTTATAAGTTTAATGTCTTATTAGAATCCTCTACTTAGGCAGCTGCCTAGGTAGGCAATAGGCAGCAAGGCAGCTCACTAGACTGTTTTCAGACAGATCCTGTGTGTATGTACAGTGTTGACTATACTCTTTGACCTCATGAGTTGGACCAATTGTCCCTGGTAAGTAATTTAGGACAGTTGATGTACAATATTTTTATAGGTGTTCATTTTTAAGCAGTTACTGAGTTGACAAGTTGACAATTTTCCTTTTTGACACAACTTTTGAAGTGCTTTGCCAAATTCTTTTTAAATGTGCATTAATAGCCTGTGGAGAATAACGTTTATGGGGCAGTGTAATTCTTAAGACACTGAACACTGCACTTCAAGTGGCCATAAACTTGCTACACTTCTGTAATTCTATCCTTCAGTCATCATGACCAGCATTTTAATATTCATGGCAGCATGCACCTGAATGCCACCGCGCTCCTCATATTGACTTCGGCTTTCATGACACGTCCTGTTGTGCCAGTGCCTCTGTGCCTTGATGAATCAATCGAAGATTTGATTAAAATTTTATGAGAAACAGTCTGTCCACGGTGATGTCGCCTGCAAAACAGGATGGATGATGCCTGATCATGTATGAGAACAGTCAATCCCATTCTAGTTGGGAAGTCGGAGTGATTCAAAATGATGTGCTTGATTTTGGCAATACAGTATGAAACGGTGTCTTCCCTCTGCATGTCCGGCCCCTCAATTTGTTCTCTAACCGAGCGGCACTGTTTCTAAATGCCATGTTCAATCAACTGTCGGAGCGCTTCAATCTTTAGCAGTAAAGCAAGACCATTATGCTTCCGCATGCAAAACTTTTGAGAGAAAATAGACCGGAACATTGAGAGAGAGCGCAGAGAGCTTTTCAAAACAATTTCAGTAACAATTAGGCTGAGAACAACCCCTGGCTCATCCTGTGTCATTCTGTCAGAGTGATTATGTTTAAAGGCATGAAGCAGAGGAGGATAGAAGGCAACAGAGCTCTAAAAATACTTTGCTGTGGAGATAGCATTGGCAGGCCTCCCGGACTTCTCCGTCATCCACCACCCCGTTGATTTAGCATAGCATGAAACAGATGTTGGCAGCGGTAGCTCACACTGAACATTTTCTTACCAAGACAGGGTGCTAGTTCGTACCACTGGACACGATTCTAATGCATCCTTTTGTTTTAGGTCTAGGATGATCCACAAAACTGCTGTTTGCTAAACAAAGTGAGATCTTACATAAACGGCACCATTTATTTAGCACCGGGGGGTGGCATGGTGGGTAGCACTGTTGCCTCATAGCAAGAAGGTCCTGAGTTCGATTCCCAGGGGAGCGGTCCAGGTCCTTTCTGTGTGGAGTTTGCATGTTCTCCCCGTGTCTGCATGGATTTCCTCCGGGAGCTCCGGTTCCCTCCCACAGTCCAAAGTTTTTAAATACCGTTTCCACTTAATGTCCATTCTATTAGAAACTCCTACCTGGTTGGTCCTCCTTGTAGATGTAAAGTCAGAGACGATCGCTCATCTATTGCTGCTGTTTGAGTTTGTCATCTTCTAGAGCTTCATCAGTGGTCACAGGACGCTGGCCATGGGGTGCTGTAGTGCTGAGAATGACTCATCACCCAAATAATACCTACTCTGTGGTCCTGTGGGGGTCCTGACCATTAAAGAACAGCATGAAAGGGGGCATGTACAAAGCATGTGGAGAAACAGATGGACTACAGTAAGTAATTGTAGAACTACGAGCTGATAAAATGGACAGTGAGTGTAGAAACAAGGAGGTGGTTTTAATGTTATGGCTGATCAGTGTAGGTTTGGGATTACCTTTTGAAAAATCTTTCACCAATCACAGCTGCATCAAGAGCTCATCTTAGTAAACTGGTCGAAGTTTAAGCTTTTGTCTTTGGACTGTGGGAGGAAACCAGAGCTCATGGAGGAAACACATGAGGAAACAGGGAGAACATGCAAACTCCACACAGAAAGGTCCTGGACCGCTTCACCTGAAAATCGAAACCAGGTCCTTCTTTGCTGTGAGATGAGTGACTGCCCAAATAATAAATTTAACTTTTTAATACATTTAAGAAAATAAATGTTATTAGATTCAGCAGAATGTATTTTCAAACAGGTTTACAAACGTTTAATCTCGGCATTATATATTGCTTTAAAGTAGGATGGAAATATATCATTTTTTACCATGTGTTTATCAGTAATAAGGCTTTTTAGAAGCACAATCGTGTCTGGCCAGTGCTTGCAGTTAAGCTTATACAGAGCCGCAGAGTAATTGCCCCAAAATTGGCTGGAGGCTGCCTAAGCTCTGGTTTCCAGGGATGCATCTGAAGTGGCCTGGAATTAAAAAACATTGAAATTGACCATAATTCCATCATTTTAATGGCATAATGTATGAGTATATACACCGATCAGCCATAACATTAAAACCACCTCCTTGTTTCTATACTCATATTATCATACAGAAGCACTTTGAAGTTCTACAATTACTGACTAGTCCAGGGGTGCACTTCTTTTTACCAAGGGCCGATTTCACATAAACACCTAAACCAGAGGGCCACACATTTCATTTTTACAGACCTGTCCACATGAATGTGTAATACAGTTAGGGCTGGGTGATATTGAAAAAAACAATTCGATTATTTTCAAATGTATTATTGATTCTCGATTGCAATTTTTTTTTTGTTTTTGTATAATGCAATTGAAATTTTTGTATTTAAAACACTGCAGAAATGCAAAAATAGTAACAGCACCACCTAATTATCCTTTCAAGGAACTCTTTATAACTTTATAACATTAACAATAATTAACAATAATTTGAACAAAATAGAAATCTTAATTAGCTATATCCTTTATATAAAAAACTCACAAACAACTCACTTTAAATAATGTGCAGCATAAGAAAAGTGCAAAACCACAAACATGTTTTTTAAAAGGAACACGAGCCTGTTTACTGTTTCCACCATATAAGTGAGTCTGTATCAGTATCCACACTGGGGGGACATCGAATAAGCACTCAGCTCAGCTTTGATTTTGTCCTCTTGTGATTGGGGGGTGGATGGAGGGGGCACATTGCACGTCTAACCATATGGACTACAATTCCCATGAGCCCCTGGACTGTCACGTGACTATCACATGTCCCCGGTCAGCCAATCCTGATCGCGCTCACCGTCTCCGGAGTTTTAAATCAGTTTAGCTGTGTTCGGTTCCATGAATCTTATTTAAACTCTTCTGTTTTAGTCTCGTTGTGAAGTTTTGCTGATCGTGTTTGTGTCCTTATTTCAGAATCTAACCGTTACCGTGTATGATCCTTGCTGTCTTCCGTTTCCTGCCTGTCTGTTTATCCTCTGGTTTTGGACTCTGCAGGGTTTTGTACACTGTTTTTGCCCTTTTAATATTAAATTTTCCCTGATTTATATTCCGCGAGCGTCTGGTCAGTTTCTGCCTCGTGACATGTTGGTATTTTAATTAAAATATAAAGTATGTAAACAATTGCGATTGTCACATTTCTAACATCATGTGAAAACGTTCATTCTAATTAACCGAATTAATCGTGAAAATCGCCCAGCCCTAAATACAGTTACATAAAATCAGGTACTTACAAGAAATGTGTTGGTCAGTGGGAGATACTGCAGCTTCTTTCTGACACCAACTGATCAATGTGGTCGCAAGCACAGCAGACATGAGAAAATACCTGTATGTCCATTCAGGGTTAAATTTCATATACTCGAGATCCACTTCTCTTTTTTTACTCGTACTTGGTTTGGACAAACACATGGTACCACTGAAGTAACTTGTATTTACATAATTTACTTTTCAGTCGCAATTTCATGGAATTACCCGGTGAATTTAAAGTGACAGTATCATTTACTTAAAAATACATCATCACTTCATTTGGCGGGCCGGATCGAGAGTTTTGCCGGGCCGGATCTGGCCTGCGGGCTGTATGTTGTGCACCCCTGGACTAGTCCATCTATTTCTCTACATACTTTTTTAGCCTTCTTTCACCCTGTTCTTCAATGGTCAGGACCCCCACCCCCACAGTGGATCATTCTCAGCACTGCAGTGACACTGACATGGTGGTGGTGTGTTAATGTGTGTTGTGCTGGTATGAGTGGATCAGACACAGCAGTGCTGCTGGAGTTTTTAAATAGTGTCCACTCACTGTCCACTCTATTAGACACTCCTACCTAGTTGGTCCTCCCTGCAGATGTGAAGTCAGAGACGATCTCTCATCTATTGTTGCTGTTTGAGTTGGTCATCTTCTAGATCAGAGGTCACAGGACACTGCTCACTGGGCGCTGTTGGCTGGATGTTTTTGGTTGGTGGACTATTCTCAGTCCAGCAGTGACAGTGAGGTGTTTAAAAACTCCAAAAGTACTGCTGTCTTTTATTCACTCATACCAGCACAACACACACTAACACACCACCACCATGTCAGTGTCACTGCAGTGCTGAGAATGACCCACCACCCAAATAATACCTACTCTATAGTCCATCTGTTTCTCTGCATGCTACGTTAGCCCCCTTTCATGCTGTTCTTCAATGGTCAGGACTTTCCCAGGATCACTACAGTCAGTAATTGTAGAACTGAGCTGATAAAATGGACAGTGAGTGTAGAAACAAGGAAGTGGTTTTAATGTTATGGCCGATCAGTGTACATGACAATTAGAATGTAACTAGCATGTTATGTAATTACATAATGACTTAAATATGCAAATGTAAATTGTGAATGTCCCTGTGCGCCACTGTATCAAATATGCTTTATGAATCAATCAATCTGATAAACAGTTACTGTATGAGACAGTTTAAGCTGAGATAGCTTTTAAGTAAGCCAACATTGTTTTGGAATAAGAAGTGTGTGTGTGTCTGTGTGTGGTAGACGTTGCATGTCCAATTCCACTCTTGACTGTGTTTTGTTTGTCTCTCTTATGGATTTTTATTAGCGATCACTCATGAATACAGTTCTGGCAGTGAAAACTTTGATTACTTGGATTAATGGTGCTTCTAATGTTTTTTTATGGTGGATATTTTTTATCTGTTTAAAACAACCACAAAAATATTGGTTCAGCCTGAGATGAAATTGGTCTGTGTTTTTTATTCAATAAAATGATGCAATTTTTTTCAAACGTCCAGCTTCAGGGCATCCTATATCATCCTGTCATTCTATTACCTTTCTCTGAGGGTTATCCACTTTGGGCCCTACTGCCAGGCTACAATTGGCAAGAATGTAAGATATCATAATTGTGAATTATGGCTGAATAAATCTGATTTTATGACATCTGTTCATAACGGTTTATCAGATTCATTGCATTCATAAAGCATATTTGATAGTGGCGCACAGGGATGTTCACAATTCACATTTGCATATTTGTCATTGTGTAATTACATGACATGTTAGTTAGATGCTAATTGTCATGTATATACTCATACATTATGCCATTAAAATGATGTAATTATGGTCAATTTCAAGTTTATTTTTATTTTATTTTTTTATTCCAGTCCACATCAGATGCATCCCTGGAAACCAGAGCTTAGGCAGCCTCTGGCCAATTTTGGGGCAATTACTCTGCGGCTCTGTATAAGCTTAACTGCAAGCACTGGCCAGACACGATTGTGCTTCTAAAAAGCCTTATTACTGATAAACACATGGTAAAAAATGATATATTTCCATCCTACTTTAAAGCAATATATAATGTTGAGATTAAACGTTTGTAAACCTGTTTGAAAATACATTCTGCTGAATCTAATAACACTTTTTTTATATATATTTATTGAAAACAATAATTTATTTATTAGGCAGCATGGTAGGTTGCTGAGTAGCTCACTCATCTCACAGCAAGAAGGTCCTGGTTTTGATTCCCAGGTGAAGCAGCCCGGGTCCTTTCTGGGTGGAGTTTGAATGTTCTTCCTGTGTCCTCGTGGGTTTCCTCCAAGAGCTCCAAGAGTCCTAGGTGTCAGTCCTAGGGCTGGTGACCTGTCCGGGGTGTTTCCTCCCTTTTGTCCAGTGAATTGTACCCACCATGACCCCAAATAGGATAAAGCTGTGGTTAAGCAGACAATGAATGGTTCTTTATTTACAGTCAGGAATGAAAAACAAATAATAAATTTGTTTATTATTTTATAAATAGTAACATAATTTTAACAACAATATTTTCTGTAGATGCTAATTAGACCTGTGACTTACAGTACTGTGACAGTAAATTGTTTAACCAATTGAGGGTTAAGGGCCTTGCCTAAGGGCCCAACAGTGGCAACCTGGCAGTGTGAGTCTTAAACCAGTGACCTTTTGATTACTAGTCCAGTTTTTTAACCACTAGGTTACCACTTTATTGAAATATCCCATACTTTCTCATGTCTGGTCTGTGCATAATTAATCATTGATTTAAGAAAACACAATGGATTGATAGATGGATGGGTGGATTGGTAGATGGATGGATGGATTGATAGATAGATAGATTGATAGACAGATAGATAGATGGATAGATGGATAAATGGATAGGTTGATGGATGGGGTAGATAGATGGATAAATGGATAGATGGATTGATTGATAGATGGATTGAAAGATAGATGGATGGATGGATGGATGGACTGATTGATGGATGGATGAATGAATAGATGGATTGGTTGGATGGATGGATAGATGAATGCATAGATAGATGGATAAATGGATAGAGAGATGGATAAATGGATAGATAGATGGACGGATGGATGGATTGATAGATAAATAAATGGATAGATGGATGGATGGATGGATGGATAGATGGATGGATAGATGGATGGATAAATGGATAGATGGATTGATTGATAGATAGATGGATATATATTCAAAGTAATTCTAAGGAGTCACACACTTTGTTAATGTTTTAACTACAAGTTAAGCATGTTCTAGCACTAACCCAATATAAAACAACCCCTATAAAAAATGCAGCATGGTTTCACAAATATGATTTTGTGTCTCTGTTTGTGTGTTAATCAAACTGTGTTCAAATCTCATGATGCTTCTCCTGTAAGGCGTAGCGGCACTGATGAGCTCCCTCGTGTTTGCATGCGTGTACGAGCAGTTACGATTAACGACAATGATTCCCCTTAAACCTGCCTGACCGCATGACGTCCATCATTTTCAGGCTTAGAGAAAAGAATGGATATTTTATTAATTAGTGTATTTTTCTTACCACCCAGGCTCCGCTGGGCTTAGTCCTGTCAGAGGCTAGGGCTGGGAAAGGCCAAGAGAGAGGCGCCAAATTGGCCACAGAACGGAATTATAATTTGTCTGAGCTTTCAAGATTAACTGAGGTCCATTTTCTATAGACTCCCAAAAGATAAGACTGAAAGGCTGAACGAGGATGAGCGGGATCAATTTGGTTTTTCTATTTCATTAACCTGTCTAAATATACCATACATCTTCTTTATTATTATAGTCCCCGTCTTACCTCAGCTACCTTATTATTAACTGTTATGAATTCATTGCCTGTTTTACCATCACTTCATCCTGGTCAGGGTCGCGAAGGGTTTGATTAATTGTTCGAAATGTAGGATTACACTATTATTCCTAACCTGACATCTCACAGGAGTGCCTCATGAAGGATTCGTCTTTAGATTAAAGCTGACAAAGGTGGTTGTTTAACTTTGTAAAACCTTGCACTTATACTTTTTAACATTTAACATTAACCTGCTTAATGCATTTTTATAGATTTTAAGTAATTGGACAGACTAATGCAATTGCAGTGATTTTTTATAATATGTTATCAATAACATCCCCCCTAAAACATCTATACATAAAAATGTCATCTGGAGATGTGTGTAAGATGCAGTAAAAACCAGAATCTGTGTTTTTCCCTTTTCTTAAGTCATTATTTAAATAACAACAGATTTTTCACTGACAGAAAAGATACATAGAATAGATTTACGATGTTTTCAGAGACCAACTTGAGTGTATTTTGTCACTATAAATACATTTTTGTATTTTTGTTTGTGCATTTTCTCCCCTTTTTCTCCCGTCTTTTAGCGCGTCCAGTTGCCCGATTGCCTCACACTTCCTCCACTAATGCCGATCCCCGCTCTGATTTGAGAAGAACGAAGCTAACCCACGCCCCCTCAGACACATGGGGAGCAGTCGTATGCATCTTTTCACCTGCACTAGATGAGTGCTAATGCGCATCAGCCCTATGTACGGAGAGACACACCCTGATCACCGCACTACTTCCCCGCCCCTTGTGCAGGCACCATCAATCAGCCAGCCGAGGTCGTAGTTGCATCAGCTACGAGGAGACCCTATCCGGCTTAATACCCCACCCCTATATGAACAACAGGCCAATCGTTGTTCATGTGGCCGCTCAGCCCAGCTGGATGGCAGAGCTGAGATTCGATACGATGTATTCAAGATCCCAGCTCCGGTGTGCTAGTGTGTTTTTACCGCTGCACCACCTGTTAATGGCATTTAAAAAGTCGGTATGATGCTGGGAAAAATGCATCGGAAGGTGACTGTAGAAAAGTTATAGATAGATAAACTGATAAATGGATTGATGGAATGGTGAATTGGTTGATGGATTGGTAGATGGATGTATTGATAGATGGATTGATAGATGGATGAATGGGTAGATGGATAAATGGGTAGATGGATGGATGGATGGACTATGTAGAAAAGTGATGTCATTTGTTTTTAAAATTCTTAATAAATAGAGTTTAAAAAGTGTGGAAACCTTCTGAAGAACCCTCATATTTTATAGAATTGATTTTATACACTTTAGCAATGGGTTATAGAAACACCTAAACTCAGTAATTAGGAGGCACACTCATCAATTTGGCCAAATAATATAGCAAATTGTAATTTTGCACTAAATTGTAAATATCTGAGTAAATGTAACCACAAATAAAATGTATAAAAATGAGAACATTCATAAATGTAATAAAATACAATTAAATAATTAGCATTGCTAGACTACTGTGATCACATTTTAAATAAATGTTGGGATTTGGCCTGCTTGGACTGTAAAGCATGGAAAGGGGTGGCAAGGTGGCTTAGTGGGTAGCAGTGTCGCCTCACAGCAAGAAGGTCCTGGGTTCGATCCCCAGGTGGGGCGGTCCGGGTCCTTTCTGTGTGGAGTTTGCATGTTCTCCCCATGTCTGCGTGGATTTTCTCCAGGTGCTCCGGTTTCCTCTCACAGTCCAAAAACATGTAAGTGAGGTGAATTGGAGATACTAAATTGTCCATGACTGTGTTTAACATTAAACTTGTGAACTGATTAATCTTGTGTATCGAGTAACTACCAATTCTGTCATGAATGTAACCAAATTGTGTAAAACATGATGTTAAAATCCTAATAAATGAATGAAGCATGTGTAAGTTATCTAAAAGAAGTGGCTCCTTCTTAACCAGTTTGCAAAGGAACCTCAGCAAATGTGATTCTCTGTGTTTAATGTACAGTATTACTGTAGCATAACCTCATGTAATAGGGTGATGAAATTGAAACTAAGTACATACTGTATATCAGAGAGGGGCTGTATTTAGGTTAGGAAGTATTTAAGGGTGCTGCAGCAGTTAGCAGGTCAACCACAGATTAATAAACTTACTCTACATATGGAAACGTTGACACATGAGAGCAGTTTAGGTGGTTCAATGGACACCAGAGATCATAACAAAATGAGTCTGCTGGCAGCTGGAATCAATCAGAACCAGGAATGTGTGTTTTACAAAGCTCTGGATCTCTGTTTTTAGAGTTCTCCTACAGCATGCACTTTTGACCGGCTTTATCTGGGCAGTTTTAAAAGCTGTTATTTTGGTAAAGGGAGTGTATGTTCATAGGCCAAAATACCAGACAACTGTGTAAGGTGTTTTTAATAAGTGTCTCATTTGTTCCTGGTTAGCCTCCAGTAAAAGCTGACTCTTGCTTGCTTTTTTTCCCTAGTATCTTGTTTCACTTACCTGGCTGTGTCTGCCCTCCAGATATCCCATGATGCTTTTCATCTTTCCAGGAAGCTCTGGTAGGATAAAGTTATTTGTTTTAACATTTTCAGCCTGGAGAAGGGAAGCGAGGAATACATTGCCTCGCCTTTGTGGCATTTGAGGTTGGAAGAAAGAACAAAAAAAAATACCTCCACTGTCTGAACAATAGAGTAGTAAATATAAAAGTAAGTATTGATAAAATAGTAACCTAGTTATTAACAAACTGTTAATATAATAGTCACCTTTAACATCACTGGTGCCTGTTGTAAAAGTGGGTAGCTAATGTAATAAACAATGACTAATATGGTTAGTTAGCATACAATGGAATGAAATTAAAAATAGTAAAAATATGGCCGCTCATGTGGCACAGAGGTAAAAACACACGCTGGAACCAGAGCTGGGATCTCGAATACATCGTATCGAATCTCTGCTCTGCCTTGCCGACTGATGCTGAGCGGCCACATGAACAACGATTGGCCTGTTGTTCATATGGGCGGGACTAAGTCGGATGGGGTCTCTCTCTCTCATGACTGGTGCAATTACGACCTCTGCTGGCTGATTGATGGCCCCTGCACAGAGATGAGAAAAGAGTGCTCTTTGGGTGCCAACCCCCCCCCCCCCCCCTCCCCCACAGGCTGCATTGCACTCGTCAAAGTGTAGGTGATGAGATGCATACGGCATGCTGCCCACGTGTCGGAGGGGGCGTGGGTTAGCTTCGTTATCCTCAATCAGAGCAGAGATTGGCATTGGTGGAGAGGATGCACGACGCAATGGGGCAATTGGACGCGCTAAAATGGGAGAAAAAGGGGAGAAAATGCATTACAAATATATCAAGCAAATATATTACTGCAAGAAAAATATATTTAAAAAAAGTAAAAATAATAACAACTAGAATGGTGCATTTCCTGAAGAAAATGCGAGTGTGATTGAAGCGCAGCAGTAATAGGCGTCCAAATACTTTTGGCCACGCAGTTGGGGGTGTCTAAATACTTTAGGGCATGCAGTTGGTGGCGTCCAAATACTTTTGGTCATGCAGTTGGTGGCGTCCAAATACTTTATTATACGCTTTTTCACCATATGATTTTTTAATTGTTTGTTTTATATAAATATATGTGGAGAATATTTGTAGTCAAACTGTCCACCTAGTATTAGTTTAAGAACATGTAACTGAGTTTGTACGTAGACTGAGATCTTTATTCATATAAGCATCCTAATGCTACAGTATTGACTCTGAATATGGGTTGCTATGGGTTCAATCCCCAGGTGGGGCGGTCTGGGTCCTTTCTGTGTGGAGTTTGCATGTTCTCCCCGTGTCTGCGTGGGTTTCCTCCAGGAGCTCCGGTTGCCTCCCACAGTCCAAAAAAACATGCAAGTGAGGTGAATGGGAGATACAAAATTGGCCATGACGTTTGTCATGTTTGACATTAAAACTTGTGAACTGATGAATCTTGTGTAATGAGTAACTACCGTTTCTGTCATGGATGTAACCAAAGAGTAAAACATGCTGTTAAAATCCTAATAAACAAACAAATGTTTAGCACATTTGGAAGTGTTCAATTCCATCGCTCAGCCTTGCTTAGTGTGTAGTGTACTGGATTGGTTTGGGATTTGTGGTGAACTTTTTTGGGGGTGTTTTTGGGTTGCTTTATCTTCTTTACATGTTCAAGACTAATGGTTATGGAATTGGTATCTTTTTAGATATTGTACCCAGAATGGAACTGGGCTGTGTCAATTGCAATTAACATTTTCTCCTTGACGTGGGTGCTGCCAGTACAGACAGAATAAAGAGTGATTATTGCAAGACATACTGGTTTTACTCATTTAATTGAGTGCATGAACGTGGTATCCCCTACCCAATAAATTGGTGTGGTGTAGTCGGTATTGTAAGTCAGTGAGTGTGGCGTGGGCCGTGGGGTGTTTTAATTGAGTGTTAGGATTGCTGTGCACCAAACCAGCCACTGGAGTTCATTCTTACCAAACTTTTTGAACCATGTCTTTATAGTCCTTGTTTTTGCGCAGGGGCAAAGTCATGCTGGAGAGTTCTGTAAAGCAGTCGTTCTCAACCAGGTGGTCAGGGCCTACTAGGGGTGCCTTTGTGAGCCTGGGGGGGGGGGGGGGGGGGGTTCCTCGTAATGCAATTTGGCATAGTCTAATCACTCATACGGGAAAGGTTGGGGGTTTTCCTCACTTTTTATAGCCACTCACCAGTCAGACTTGGAAAGCTTATATGGAGGGCCAGGTTATATCTTTATTCTCTTTTTCCAAAATCGTCAGTGCAGATCCAGGCTTACTAAGATACTGAGTTTAATTTCCTTTTTACAAAACGTGCTGATCAAGCATTAACAAAATGCGGCTCATTAATATTTGAAAATAAATAAAAACCAGTCTCCAATCTTCCCAGTCTCCAATCCTATCATGGATATATCTTGGATTTGCTCACCTAATGGACAAACAACTTTAGTTCCTACAGAGATCAATAATAGTTTCCAAAGGGTTTATATTAATCTTCACCAATCCCGGTCAGAAGCCACAAAAACCTTATAAGGAATACATTCTTTGACAATTTACCCATAGCGAGTATCCTTATCAAAAGCCAAGCTGGATCAACCTCTCTCTGCACTCAACATTGGGGCAGCTAGTAATTCAATGTAAATTTAATCCTTTGTTTTTTTTTTATGGTCTTTCAGTTTTGGAATTTAGAATTTGATTATAGTATATACTAACACTATACAGTGGACCCTTGACTTACGAATTTAATTGGTTCTGAAGGGCTGTTCTTAAGTCAAAATGTTCGTTAGTTAAACCTATTTTTCCCATAAGAAATCATGTAAATAGAATTAATTCGTGCCAGACCTCCCAAAACACCCCCTTACCTAACCTCTCTAATGTCTTCAATGGTCTCTTGTTATAAATGCAACTATATTTTCCCTCAATCTTAAATTATAGAATAGACATTACTGTAATAAACAACAATACACAGTAGTACTGTACATAAAACACACATCACATTTCAGTACAGTATGTGTGCAGTACCATACATCGTAATAAATTTCCTTCTTTACTCCTTACTCTTATATTTCTCTATTATTTCCTTCTTTATTTCACTAGTATTGTATTTTGTAAGAAAGAATACTTTACTGAGCTGAGTTCCTTCTTCTCTCACTCACTGTCCCTGCTGTCTGATACACAGTGACAGCTACTGGCAGGAGTAATTATACAACACAACAAATAGTGATTTTTTTCATTTTCTCACCACTGCGCAGGAACTACATGTTCGCTCACTGTATATATTTATAGAGAGTCACTTGTGTTTTGTGAATTTCTGTTCGTAATCCAAAATTTGTTTGTACCTTTAGTTGAAAAAGAGCATTTGTAACCCAAAATTTTCGTATGGTAAACCGTTCTTAACTCAAGGGTCTACTGTATTGTTTTTAAAACTATGTGGACAGCTGACCATGATCTTATTTCTCATCTAATTCCAAAACCAATTTGCAGCCTCCACTCTTAAGCTGACTTTCTGCAAGATTTATGAGTGTTTATGGGAAATGGCTTGCAAATAACATTTACTATTCATCCCTTAGGTGTGGTAGAGATCTGGGCTTTGTGCAAGCCACTGGAGTTTATTTAGACCAAACTCTTTGAACCGTGTCTTTATAGACCTTGCTTTTGCCCAGGGGTGCTGTCATGCTGGAGTTGTAGAGTCTTGTAGAGAAGTGGTTTTCAACCAAGGGGCTCGAGTGGTTCTTAATCAGGGGGGTTCTGTTTGATTGAGAGGAGTGCAAAAGTCATCACATGGATGGGACAGGAGACTTGTGATGTTGTTATATAGACCTGTTTTAAATTACATATAGCCTACATCATGTCTTTAAAAATATACCCATATTTTATTAATCCGGCAATGGACGGCACCTTCAAAAGATTGTAATTCAGTTGTAGTAGTAGATCCCACTGAAGCAGATCCAGGTAAGGAAGCTCCCACCACCAGTTTACCAGAAATAAACCCAGTACATCAACCAAACTCAGAGATAAGAAAAGAGTGCTCTTAGGGTGTCTCCCTCCATACACGCAGCTAGGCTGCACTGCACTCGTCAAAGTGTAGGTGATAAGATGCATACGGCATGCTGCCCATGTGTAGGAGGGGGCGTGGGTTAGCTTAGTTCTCCTCAATCGGAGCAGGGCTCGACATTGGTGGAGTGGAAGCATGATGCAATCGGGCAATTGGACGCGCTAAAAAATTGAGAAAAAGGGGAGAAAATAAAAAATATATACGTTTATAAAAAAAAAGAACACTATTTTGCTGTCTGGAACTTCTTTTTTTTTGGTGGAAACACATGGACCGGTTCAAAATCAAGTTCGCGAACCGGAACAGAGCTGGATCAGCGTCGGTGGAAAAGGGGCATGAATAGAGTTGTTTTTGTACTTTTGAATACCAAAATATTTACCACATACATTTACTGCAGTGTTTTTTCGTATTCAGCCTTGTATCAGGTTAATATTTTTGTACAGCCAGGGTTCTAAACCTGGCTTGACTTTGAGACCTTATACATTAGTGATAATTAATGAATCAGGTTGCAGGTGCTGGAGCCAGAGCTCATAGGGAATTCTTTTAGTGTTTGATGCTTGACCTTTTCTCAAAAGTAACATTAACTCCATGCTTACTTTACTACAAGCACAGCTCCCACTGCAGAACACACACACACATTACAAAATTGTGAGGCCTCATCATTAAAGTTATAGTTTATTATAAGACAAACAGTTGTGATTTTGATGTTTTCAATAAATGCATAAATTAAACATTAACAGTCCAGGCTGGAAAAGCTGTGTAAGCCCAGGCTAATCAAAGTGGTACCTTGTAACTCAAAATCTTTAAAACTCAACGCCATTCCTCAAAAAATTTGTACCCTTAAACTAAATGTTTAAACTTGTCCAGTTTGTTTTAAATTTTTTTTATTTAATTTAAAATTAACAATGAATAGTCACTTTGTTCAGCGCACGGCTTGAGCGGTAATACATCAGTGTGCATATGAGACGAATCTGCATTTGTGTGGAATTACCCGTCAGATTCACTGTGAATGCTCCACATGTATCTGTGTTTAGCTGGATTTTTCCTCCTGTTTCACTTTTAAACTTGTGTTATAGCTCGAGGAGAATCAGCTTTTAATATGTTTTTATATTATATTTGTGTTATTTTCAGTCTAAGTGTCAAAAACAACCCCATTATTTTACATAAGCATAAAATATATGCAAGTCCTCGGGACCATGGGACGCATTAACAGGTTTCCCATCCTTATGGGAAAAAAATACCTTGAAACTCAACGACTTTTAAACTCAACGCCTGACGTTGGGTTTCAAGGTACCACTGTACTTTATTTTACTGTATGTTAGGAGTACTCACTTTTTTTATTTAAACAAAGTTTGTTGAACATGGCAGGTGGAACACAAAATCAAAGGAGTCAATTCAATAAGATTTTCAGTGGCATTATATCCCATAACAAAGTAATTATTGTAACGGTTTACATTGTTAATTATTATTTTACATCAACCAACTAAAGATCTAATTTAATATATTAAACTACTGATTAAGTGGACAGCACAGTGGCTCAGATTGTAGCACCTCACAGCAAGAAGGTCCTGGGTTTGATTCCTACATGGAGTGGTCTGGGTATTTTTTGTATGGAGTTTGCATGTTCTCCTCGTTTCCTCCCAAAGTTTAAAAACATGCAGTCAGGCTAACTGGCAATATGAACGTGCTCTAGGTTTGTGTGTTTTACTGTGATGAACTGTCTGGGGTGTTTCCTAGCTTTGCTCAGTGAATCGTGCCCACTGTGAACCTAAATGGGCTAAAGCAGTAGTAAAACAGACAATTAATAAATGAACTAATAGTAGTAGTAGTAGTAGAACTTTATTGTCACTATAAATTGCAGCATGTACAATTACAGCGAAATTAGCCATCAACCTGTCCAGAACATTCAATGACAAGGGAGAGACAGGACAGGAAGACAGGATAAGAAAACAAGAAATAATGAACACATAGGGAAAGTAGGAGATAAAAAAAAAACCAGCAACCAGATTGTGTTCCCTTAAGGAGCACACTATGGTAACACGAAAAAAAAAAAAACCCTTACAGCACACAAGCACATATAAACATAACATAACATAGTCACACAACCAGCCACGGGTTAGGGATGTGGGGATGTGAAAAAGTAACCACTACGGGAGGCAGCCATCCGGCGATTCACAGCTATACCAGCGCGCGCTACGGACCCGTCCTACCATAGTGGTGGAATGAAGCTGAGAGTGGAGACGTTGGTTGGGGTTAGGAGAGTTCTGTCAGCAAGAAAAAAAAAAGTCTGTACAAAGTTCGCGATAACATGGCTGAATTAATGAATGAATAAACAGATAAAGTGGTCCATACATAGTGTATTTAAAAAAAAAAATTATAATAAAAGACCTAAATTTAGAAGTACTGTTAGGGTGTCTGCGGCGTCGGATGGACTTACCACCTGTTCTCAGCGTCGCAGACATTACAGTACAAAGAACAGCGTGGCTTCTAATAGGAAGTCCGCTGATTAGTGCGTACGACCGGCACCTGCGCGCTCACTATTTAAGTGGGCGTCGCCAGCTTGCCGGCGTCGCACCTTTTGTTTCCTTAAAACCGGCTTTTGGCTGCCTTGCACCAGCCTTTTCCTTTGTAGCTTAGCAGGTTCCCTGGCGCTGTACAGCGGTAGGGGTGGTAGGTCGTAAGGCCGAGGTATATAGCGCTAGGTTCTGGTGGTGCGATTTCGGGCAGTCCTCGCGCTGCAGTTATTTTGCTCTGCGCTCCTCTGGTGCACTAGTCGGTTAGCCGCTGGCTAATGCTAGCGCCGCTGCTCTCTCTCAGCAGTGCCTAAGGCGCTTCCGGACCTCCGGTTTCTCACGGCGCATTTGGCTCTCGCGATATAGAGCCGCGCCTCCACCGGAGCGATCCGGGTTCGTGTCCGGGCTCAGCAACGTTTTCGTTGCCTCTCTTTTTGTAGCGGCTCATTCCCAGTCTCACGCTGGTAACAGTGTCGTCCGTGCTGTCAATAAGCCCTGTTCTTTTCCCGATTTGGGTTTCGTCAGTCTCGTGGGCGTTTCCCCGAGATTCGTAGCGTTCGGTGCCCCTTTTAGGCGCTCCAGCTTATTAAGACTATATCCTCGTCATAGCGAGGTGCATTGGTCTTTGGTCGGCGAGCCAGCGATCGGGGTTCGCGGCTCGCGTTTTGTGTTTTTGCCGTTTGTTCTCTCTTTTTCCTTTTCAGTTGCCAAGACGTCTTCGGCTGCGTTCGGGGTTCCCGAATAGTTTTTTGTTGTTGTTAAACGTTGCTATAATTATTTACTATTATTATTATTATTCTTTAATAAAAGATTGTTTATCTCCGCATCTTGGGTCCTCCCTCTCTAACACACTCATAACAGAAAGGTGCGACCAAGATGGACCCAGCGGAGATTCCACCCATGGCTGACGCCCTCCATCACCAGGGGGTTGCTCTGGGGCGACACGAACAGGCTCTGTCCGAATTGACACAGCGGGTAGCCGACATCGCCCAGCTGCTGTCGAACTTGGTGACCGGTTCGGTCCTTCCCAGCCCCCCTCCTGTGCCTTCAGCCCCTCCAGCTCCCCCTGTAGGAGTTGAAACCTCCATTCCGCCCCCCGAGCGTTTTTCAGGAGAGGCGAAGAAATGTCGAGGCTTCCTCCTACAATGCTCCCTCACGTTCGAGCTACAACCCTCCCGCTTCCCCTCCGAACGCTCCAAGGTTGCCTTTATCATATCTCTGCTTACCGGCAAAGCCTTGGAGTGGGCTACTGCCCTATGGGAACAGGACGCCCCTGAGTGCGCCTCTGAGGCTGCCTTCAGGGTAGCCCTGAAAGACACCTTTTTTCACCCCACCGAGGGCAGGGAGGCGGGTCCACGATTGCTCGAACTGTCCCAGGGGGGGGCGCTCAGTCGCCGATTACGTGATCGAGTTTCGCACTCTGGCGGCTGAGTGCGGTTGGGACGAGGGGGCATTAGTCGCTATTTTCCACCGCGGGCTAGGAGATAGAATTAAAGACGAGCTGGCTACTCGAGAACTTCCCACTTCTCTCAAAGCCTTTTATCTTCTGGCGACCTCAATCGATACCCGACTCCGACAACGTGCCCGGGAGCGGGGGTACCACCAACCCTTTTCTCGGCCGCAAGGTCAGCCCCGGGCCTTGTCGGGAGATCAGGACCCGGAACCCATGCAACTCGGGTCTACCCGGGGAACCGCGCTACGACCATCCGACTCTGCCACGAGAGCCCGTCCTCGGTTAAACGAGTAGGCCGCTCTCGTGGCAGGGAGTCGAGGGCGAGCCATCCCACCATCCCTGGGCAAGGCCTTTTTCTCAGCGCATCATTGCGCTGGGAGTCCGGGTCCACCGATCTCCAGGTCTGTGTCGATTCAGGCGCGGTGGAAAATTTCATTGACTATCACCTGGTACACGGGTTAGGGATTGTGCTCCAGCCATTGCGAGTGCCCATTACGGTTCACGCTGTGGACGACCGGGCGGTGGCCGGGAGTCCTATCACGCATCAAACGTGTCCTCTCACAATGTGTTTGGGGAGCCATGAGGAGCGGGTCACCTTTTTAGTGACCCAGGTTCCTCAGCTCCTAGTGGTATTGGGGCACTCATGGCTGAAGAAGCACAACCCCCAAATCGATTGGCAAACCGGGTCAATCTTTGCTTGGGGAACGCGGTGCCAAGATGCTTGCCTGTTGCCAGCAAGCATGTCATCGGCCCCATCATCGTCCGTAGAGACGACCCCTGATCTGACTCGGGTACCTCCCGTGTACCATGACCTACAGGAGGTATTCAGCAAGTCCCAAGGCGCGGGACTTGCCCCCACACAGACCTTTTGATTGCGCTATAAACCTGCTTCCTGGTACCTCTCCTCCTAGAGGACGCCTCTTCTCCCTGTCGGGACCGGAGAGGATCGCCATGGAGGAGTATGTCAAGGAGGCGCTCGATCAGGGGTTCATCCGACCTTCATCCTCCCCTGCTGGGGCGGGATTCTTCTTTGTGGGAAAGAAGGATGGGACCCTGCGCCCATGCATCGATTATCGGGGTCTGAACGCTATAACGGTTAAGGATCGTTACCCGCTGCCGCTGATGGCCACTGCTTTTGAAGCTCTTCAGCGGGCTTCCATTTTTACGAAGCTGGATCTACGCAGCGCCTATAACTTGATCCGTATCCGGCGAGGGGATTAATGGAAGACTGCGTTCATTACGCCCACAGGGCACTATGAATATCTGGTGATGCCCTTTGGGTTAATGAATGCCCCCGCGGTCTTCCAACGCTTTATCAATGAGGCCTTGCGAGAGGCCCTTGACAGATACGTCTACGTTTACCTAGACGATATCTTAATTTTTAGCCGGTCCATCGAGGAACATGTCAGGCACGTTCGTCGGGTTCTCCAGCTTTTGCTCGACCGTCACTTGTTTGTCAAGCTGGAGAAGTCCGTGTTTCACGCCCCATCAGTTTCCTTTTTGGGGTTCATAATCTCTCAAGGTGTCCTGCAGATGGACTCGGTTAAAATAAAAGCAGTGGAGGACTGGCCAACTCCTAGTTCTGTACGCCAAGTGCAAAGATTTCTGGGCTTTGCAAACTTTTTCAGGCGATTCATCCGGAACTTCAGCACGGTCGCCGCCCCCTTGACGGCCCTTACGGGGAAGGGTCCGTTCAAATGGACGGTGCAGGCCCAACAAGCCTTTAATAGGCTAAAGACTCTCTTGACAACTGCCCCAGTGTTGCAGTTGCCCGACCCCGAGGAACCCTTCATAGTTGAAGTGGACGCCTCGGATGTCGGAGTAGGGGCGATATTGTCCCAGAGAGTGGGTCCAGAAAAGAAGCTCCACCCTTGTGCCTTCTTTTCGCACCGTCTAACTCCTGCCGAGCGTAATTACCCGGTTGGAGACAAGGAGCTTTTGGCCATCAAGTTAGCACTTGATGAATGGCGACACTGGCTCGAGGGGGCAAAACATCCCTTCCTTGTTTGGACAGACCATAAGAATCTGTCGTTTATCCAACAAGCGAAGCGGATGAACTCTCGCCAGGCCCGCTGGTCCCTTTTCTTTGGTCGGTTCCACTTCACCCTGTCCTACAGACCAGGGTCGAAGAACACCAAGCCTGATGCTCTGTCCAGACAGTGGGACTTGACCAGACCTGAAGCGGAGCCTGGTCCTATTATTCCCCCGAGCCAGATTGCGGCCCCAGTAACGTGGGGCATATTTAAGACTGTTCGGGACGCTCATGCGGTTGAGCCTGACCCAGGTGGAGGTCCACCTGACCGACTGTTTGTACCATCAACAGTTCGCCGTCAGGTGTTTGAATGGGCTCACGCGTCCCCATTTGCGGCACACCCAGGAGTCTATAAGACCCTGGTGCTATTGCGCCGAAAATTCTGGTGGCCGGGGATGGAGGGGCAGGTCAAGGACCTAGTCCGAACCTGCGCTGTCTGTGCTACTAACAAGAGAGCGTCCTCGTGGACTCCTCCATCCATTGCCAGTACCTTCGAGACCGTGGTCCCACCTGGCACTGGACTTTGTCACAGGGTTGCCAAAATCCAGGGGATTTACGGTGGTACTGGTGATCGTTGACCGGTTCACTAAATCTTGCCTCTTCGTTCCGATGCCCAAGCTCCCGTCCGCCATGGCCACAGCACAGGCCGTTCTGCAACATGTGGTGAGAGCACATGGGGTTCCGTCCGACATTGTGTCGGATCGGGGCCCGCAGTTCATCAGCCAGTGCTGGCGAGCTTTTTGCCAACTCCTGGGCGCGACGGCCAGCTTATCCTCGGGATATCACCCCGAGTCCAACGGGCAATCGGAGCGGGTTATCCAAGACCTAGGCAAGATGCTTCGGTGCCTAACTGCAGGGAATCCAGCCACCTGGGCGGATAAATTATTATGGGCCGAATTTGCTCACAATACCCTGCACCACGCCGCATTGGGTATGTCACCTTTTGAGGCACAGTACGGCTATCCCCCTCCACTGTTTCCTGATCAGGAACAAGAGGTTGCGGTGCCGTCTGTGCAGCAACATATCCGTCGCTGCCGCGTTGCCTGGCGGAAGGTATATATATATATAAGGCCGAGGTATATAGCGCTAGGTTCTGGTGGTGCGATTTCGGGCAGTCCTCGCGCTGCAGTTATTTTGCTCTGCGCTCCTCTGGTGCACTGGTCGGTTAGCCGCTGGCTAATGCTAGCGCCGCTGCTCTCTCTCAGCAGTGTCTAAGGCGCTTCCGGACCTCCGGTTTCTCACGGCGCATTTGGCTCTCGCGATATAGAGCCGCGCCTCCACCGGAGCGATCCGGGTTCGTGTCCGGGCTCAGCAACGTTTTCGTTGCCTCTCTTTTTGTAGCGGCTCATTCCCAGTCTCATTACATTTACATTTAGCCGACGCTTTTGTCCAAAGCGACTTACAATAAATGGAGTACATCTCTAAAAACAGCATAAATAATATAAAAATAAGAAAAGAAAAAATAAATAAACGAAATGATTTGCTAGATTACCAGGCCAGAAAGGTGGCATAGACAAAGAGGAAGAAGAACTAGAGGAGGAAGAGTGGAGGAGAGGGAATGAAAATGAGGTTAGAGGTGTTAGTATGTTAGAGGTGTTAGGAGAGAAGGTGTTCCTTGAAGAGCTCGGTCTTCAGGAGTTTCTTTACCGTAGCGAGGGACGCCCCTGCTCTGGTAGTGGCTGGAAGCTTGTTCCACCATCGGGGGACTATGTATGAGAACAGCCTGGATTGCTTTGTGTGTACTTTCGGCAAAGCTAGACGGCGTTCTGTGGAGGAGCGCAGCGGACGGAGGGTAACGTAAGCCTTTAGCAGTGAGTTCATGTAAGTGGGTGCCTGTCCCGTTATCACCTTGTAGGCGATTGTAAGAGCTTTGAACTGGATGCGAGCAACAACCGGAAGCCAGTGGAGCTCAATGAGTAGTGGAGTAACATGTGCTCGTTTTGGTTGGTTGAATACCAAGCGAGCTGCTGCATTTTGTACCATCTGTAGTGGCTTTATGGTACAGGCCGGGAGGCCCGTTAGCAGCGCATTGCAGTAGTCAAGGCGGGAGATGACCACAGCTTGGACCAAGAGCTGGGTGGCATACTGCGTTAGGAACGGACGGATCTTTCTGATATTGTATAGTGCAAAGCGGCAGGACCGAGTCACTGAGGCAACATGGTTTGTAAAGGACAGCTGATCGTCAATCATGACTCCTAGGTTCCTAGCAACCTTTATTGGAGAGAGTGAAAGCGAGTCGATGGTTATGCTGAGGCTGTGCTGTACGGTTTGTTTTGCCGGAAGAATCAGCAGTTCAGTCTTAGATCGATTCAGTTGAAGGTGGTGTTCCTTCATCCAGGAGGATATGTCTGAGAGGCAGTGTGATATCCGCGCCGAGATTGAGGAGTCGTCAGGCGGGAATGATAGATAGAGCTGTGTGTCATCAGCATAGCAATGGTAAGAGAAACCATGTGAGCTGATAATCTGACCCAGAGAGGTGGTGTAAATGGAGAAGAGAAGGGGTCCCAGTACTGAGCCCTGGGGGACTCCAGTGGATAGTGAGTGGGCTGAGGACAGTTGTCCTAACCATGACACCTTGAAGGAACGCCCGGAGAGATATGAATTAAGCCATGAGAGTGGTTTGTTTGAGATGCCCATGTTTGAGAGTATAGTGAGCAGAAGGTCATGAGACTGTTACCAGTCTCACGCTGGTAACAGTGTCGTCCGTGCTGTCAATAAGCCCTGTTCTTTTCCCGATTTGGGTTTCGTCAGTCTCGTGGGCGTTTCCCCGAGATTCGTAGCGTTCGGCGCCCCTTTTAGGCGCTCCAGCTTATTAAGACTATATCCTCGTCATAGCGAGGTGCATTGGTCTTTGGTCGGCGAGCCAGCGATCGGGGTTCGCGGCTCGCGTTTTGTGTTTTTGCCGTTTGTTCTCTCTTTTTCCTTTTCAGTTGCCAAGACGTCTTCGGCTGCGTTCGGGGTTCCCGAATAGTTTTTTGTTGTTGTTAAACGTTGCTATAATTATTTACTATTATTATTATTATTCTTTAATAAAAGATTGTTTATCTCCGCATCTTGGGTCCTCCCTCTCTAACACACTCATAACAAGTACATAAAAAAACTCAGCCATACATTGATACTCGGCAAACGTTTTATTATAGTTGTTTGTGGTCAGTCTGATGGTTTGACGGTATTAATGTCTTGGAATTTTTTTTTTTTTTTTTTTTTTTTTTTTTTACTGTTTGTGTGCTAAGTTAGTTTAGCTTCCTAAAAACCAGCTTAAATATTTCGTCAAGTCAGGCAAATTATACAGCAGTAATCCAAATAATTTCAAAAATATGGAAACTTTTTCTCAACACTGATGCAAGGTATTTCCAGAGTTTTATTCCCTAACACACTGTTGTGCTCCAATCAATTGTACTGAAGATATTTTCATACTGTTAAATGGATAATGATCCTTCAACTTAGAGGCAGAAAACCGGTAGACAGATATCCACAGTGAACTCATTACACCCTGACATGCTTCATGTTCATTACTACTAACACAAACCTGAAATGAGTGTCAACAAATTTTGAGCTGACTTTGCAGTACTGAAGAAAAATAATAGCAGGTGCTATAGTCTAAAAAATTCCCAGGTTTAATTGCTGATATAACAGATTCTGTAAAACTTTAATTAGTCTAAATTAAGTATAAACACCCTGCACTTAAAACAGGTGACATTAAATAATTAACTGTTTGTTACCTTATTAGTCAGCAAAATCATTTGAAAAATCAAGCCATGGGACTTTCGTGTAAATAAATGACTGTGTACAAAACAGTAATATAATAATAATCAGAAAAAAACTTTTATAAGTGTCTGTTTTGTTTAATGACTATGGTCTAATGACTACAAATAATTATATTACATGTATATATACACTGATCAGCCATAACATTAAAACCACCTCCTTGTTTCTACATTCACTGTCCATTTTATCAGCTCTGTATAGGAGCACTTTGTAGTTCTACAATTACTGATTGTAGTCCATCTATTTCTCTTCATGCTTTGTTAGCCCCCTTTCACCCTGTTCTTTAATGGTCAGGACCCCCACAGGACCACTACAGAGCAGGTATTATTTGGGTGGTGGATCATTCTCAGCGCTGCAGTGACACTGACATGGTGGTGGTGTGTTAGTGTGTGTTGTGCTGGTATGAGTGGATGCTGATGAAGTTTTTAAACACCTCAGAATAGTCCACCAACCAAAAACATCCAGCCAACAAGTGCCCCGTGGGTAGCGTCTTGTGACCACTGATGAACGTCTAGAAGATGACCAACTCAAACAGCAGCAACAGATGAGAGATCGTCTCTGACTTTACATCTATAGGGTGAACCAACTAGGTAGGAGTGTCTAATAGAGTGGACAGTGAGTGGACACGGTCCTTAAAAACTCCAGCAGTGCTGCTGTGTCTGATCCACTCATACCAGCACAACACACACTAACACACCACCACCATGTCGGTGTCACTGCAGTGCTGAGAATGATCCACCATCTCCTGTGGTCCTGTGGGGGTCCTGACCATTGAGGAACAGGGTGAAAGCAGGCTAGAAAAAGTATGTAGAGAAACAGTTGGACTACAGTCATTAATTTTAGAACTATAAAGTGCTTCTATATGGTGAAGCTGATAAAATGGACAGTGAGTGTAGAAACAAAGGAGTTGGTTTTAATGTTATGGCTGATCAGTGTATGTGTGTGTGTATATATATAAAATCATTCAGCATCTCATTTAAACTTTTTTATTCTAACAACAAACTATATGGCATAACAAAATGGCCCAAAATGTAATTATGGTTTATAAATAGTGCAATATGTGTTTATAGCATTCCGTACGCAAAGCAATGTGCTTAAAATAAAAAAAATAAAAATAAAAGTTAGAAATAGGCATGTCTCATCAAGTCCAACATTTGAACGTACAGTAAAGACAGAATGAGACCAGATTCTAGCTTACACATTTACTCAAAACTTACTTAATGAAGATTCTAAGGTAGCAGACAAACAACTTTGTCTTTAATAATGAGTTGATTTAGCAGATACAAGGACAACAGCATTTAAAATCTTTTCCTAATGTTTTCCTCTTTAGGTGTTTATGCATCACGCTAGTGCTGCTGTGGTTTACCATTGAAACTTAACACAGTATACATCACAGTATACATACAAATCATGGGTTTTGTTTTGTGCCCATTTGAAGTATTATCAAACTTGATCTGTTTTATTCCATATATATCAGTGTTTGCTATATATTTCCTGTTTGGCTTGCCATAATACATGCACAATACATGCAGCCAATGGGGGCAGTGAGGTGGGTGGTTGAGTTCATGTTGTGGAGCTCCATCTCACCATCATCCATTTGCAAAGCTAAAAACTTAAAAAAAAAATAGGAGACCACCCAGATTGCAGTGGATGTTCCAATCCTATATGGCCATATACTGTATATAATACCCAGTTCTGCCATTAAATCACACGTGTGTAACATGGCGTAAAAACCCAAATAAATAAATAATTAGATAAATACATTTTCAGTAAAATTACTTAATCCCAGATTCTTCTTTTTCATTAAACGTTACAGAAGTCCCAACTTTTCTGGAAATAGGGTTAGTAAAATTGTTGATGTTTTTTTATAAGCTACACCTACCATACAGATTAACATTTGACCATTATAGACTGTAGTTCTTAATTACTTTGTAATAATAGTGGCATGGTGGTCACCTTACAGCGGGAAGTGGGTCCTGGGTTCGATCCCCAGGTGGGGTGGTCTGGGTCCTTTCTGTGTGGAGTTTGTCTGTGTGGGTTTCCTCAGGGAGTTCCGGTTTCCTCCCATAGTCCAAAGACATGCAAGTAAGGTTGAATTGGAGATACAAAATTGTCCATGACTGTGTTTGACATTAAAACTTGAATGCAACATCATGTGTGTAAAACTTGATAAGACAAAAATGCAAAGTCATTGTATAATTCTGTAAATTAATCTAAGAGGTTTTAAGAAGACAAGGGTGCCAAAGCACACTTAAATTAGGTGAGGGCTTGCATGGCCTATGTAAAATAAAAAAAAACAATTGTTAAGTTCATCTGAAGGCCCTTTGGGTCAGTGACCAATTAAAACTGGCAGAATGGCACTGAAATAGTCAGGGCAGTAACTTGAGGGAATGTAATATGTTTTAACATTTCACAAGACCCCAGTAATACGAACTGTCTAGGTGTATATATTAATTGTAAGCAATTAATTGCAAGATCAGTCCATACAATAACGACTTCCAAGAAAGTCACCAACATGATTTGCATTTGTACACAGGACTCGATATCGCAGAATGTCTGGAGCACTTAAGAATGGCAGGAATAATTACAGAGGATGCTAGTCATTCAAATACTGTGTGAATAGGGCTTTATATATTCAAATATTCACTAATTAAAATCATTTGACTGCTATGATTCAGCAAGGTCATGATGTATGATAGATATATAACAGTCCTTAAGCATCTGTTACCCCACTAAATAGCAGTTAGGCGGTATTGCATGCCTGACGGTGTCAAAAGTGGAATGCTTCATTTGCATCGATAAGATGCGTGCACAGCCTCCGCTCTCAGTTCGGTTTAACTTGCATATTTAACTTGTGATTCAGAACAGATTGAGATGGGAGGAAACACCCTACTAATCAGATAACATGTCCTGATTTATGCCATGAGTGTAAGAGCTTGCTAATGGTTAGACTAAATCAGCAGTTGTCAATATCTGGCCCTTACATTTATTAATTATCAGTTTATTACTTATCAGCTATAAATGCCACACATATCAACTTCGAGCTATACTATTACTGACTGGTGCTTTGTACACTGTCACCTCAATGTACCCCATTTATCAACTGAAGAGACCCTGACAGAACCCTCACAGGAGACAACAAAGTGTACAAAGTCTAATTTATTTATTTATTTATTGGGATTTTAACACGTCCTGTGGGTAGCACTGTCACCTCACAGCAAGGAGGTCCTGGGTTCGATCCCCAGGTGGGGTGGTCCGGGTCCTTTCTGTGTGGAGTTTGCATGTTCTCCCCGTTTCTCTGTGGGTTTCCTCCAGGTGCTCCGGTTTCCTCCCACAGTCCAAAGACATGCAAGTGAGGTGAATTGGAGACACTAAATTGACCATGACTGTGTTCGATATAACCTTGTGAGCTGAGGAGTCTTGTGTAGTGAGTAGCTACCGTTCCTGTCATGAATGTGACAAAAAGTGTAAAACATGATGTCAAAATCCTCATAAACAGCTGCTCAGGTGGTACAGGGGTAAAAACACATGCTGCAACCAGAGCTGGGATCTCGAATACATCGTATCGAATCTCAGCTCTGCCTTGCCGGTTGAGGCTGAGCGGCCACATGAACAACGATTGGCCTGTTGTTCAGATGTGCCGGACTAAGCCGGATAGGGGTCTCTCTCTGTCAGACTGGTGCAATTACGACCTCTGCTGACTGATTAGAGGCGCCTACACAGATGAGGAAAGAGTGCTCTTAGGGTGTGTCCCTCCGTACACAACGCTAGGTGGCACAACACTCGTCAATGTGTGGGTGATGAGATGCATACGGCTTGCTGCCCACGGGTCGCGGAGGCTGCGTGGGTTAGCTTCGATCTCCTCGGTCAGAGCAGGGATCGGCATAAGCGGAGAGGAAGCATAATGCAATTAGGGAATTGGACGCGCTTTTATTGCACTTTATAAAAGTCCCAACTTTTCTGGAAACAGGGTTTGTACAATTATTGATTTTTTTTTTCTTAGCTACACTTACCACACAGATTATCTTTGAGATTTAAACATTATAGACTGTGATGATGTAAGTACTGCTTACACATCACCAAGTCTGGCTGTATGGACTACGAGGGGGCTAGACTAATTTACCATTGTAAATAGTATAAATAAATTAATTAATTAATTAATACTTACCTGTCTTGGTGGAGATGATCCGGGGGTCGGTTCTGGTCTGTGACTGATGGTTAAAAGGAGAGAGAAAAGAACAGAATGAATAAAGCTAGCTGAATTATTGATTTAAGTTATGCATCGTGTGTTATGAAAAGTGTATACTGAATGATATGGCCATATGTATGTGTTGTGTTGTTTGTGTTTAAATGTTCCCTCTAATTTCTCCTGTTGTAGGATTAGAGGGGAGGGGCCTTTTTGTTAAAGCAGGAGGAAGTAAGGAAGGATGGGGGAAAAGAAAGATGGCGGAAGGCCTCATGTAGTTTTGACTAGTACCGCCTTATGGTGAGACCGCTACGGTCAGAAGCTTTTAACCTGGGTAACTGCCTTGCAGTCGGCTGAAGCCAATGGGGTTACTAGGTCAACCAGCTGTGGTTTTTGACCTTCAACGTGTGTGTAAATATTTCTTGTGTGTGCAAATAAAGCAAAAGTACTGGAACTTGGACTCTTGAGCTTCTGTCCTCCTTGCAGGTCTGCCACTCTTGGCACAACCTACCTTACTCCTTTTTACATAGACTAGCTCTTAATTGCTCTATACACTTTGTTGTACCCTGTGAGGGTTCTGTCTGGGTCTCTTCACTTGATAAATGGGGTATATCAAGATGACTGAGTGTACAGAGCACCAATTTGTAATGTTATAGCTACAAAGTTAATGTGTGGCATTTATAGCTGATAATTAATTAAGGACCAGATTTGTGTAGATACCTAATAAAGTGCTTGTTGACTCTGTAAATGTTTTGCATGGGTTCTCTGTGGTTGTATGCGACTCTTTGGTTTGGTTCATACCTTTCTTTTTTACTATATTTTTCCCCTCTTCCCCCCCCCCAAATTTTTATCCCCCAGTCTAGTTGTGTCCAATTACCCTGAATGCGTCCTCTATACTGATTCGACCCTTCACGGCTGACTGAGGACGCCTCTCAACTGACTTGCGCCCCCTCCGGTACGTACAATCAGACTGCATTTTTCACCTGCACGAGTCGAGTTCATACACTTGACGGGCACTGTGTATGGAGGGCCACACCCCCATCAGAATTATTCCTTATTCCTGTGCAGGCGCCATCAGTCAGCCAGCAGGGGCCGCAGTCGCACCAGTTACGAGGACCTATGATCCGACTTTCTTACCCTCTAACCCTGAACAACAGCCAATCGTTGTTCATACAGCCGCCCAGCCTAGTCAAAAAGGAAGGCAGAGCTGAGATTCGATACGATGTATTCGAAACCCCAACTCTGTTGAGCTAGCGTACTTTACCGCTGCGCCACCTGAGCGGCTGTTCATACCTTTCTTATGCTTTCTTATTCTAAGTTCTAGTCAGTGATCAGAGGAAAAGAAAAAACACCAAAAACGTGTTAAATATAAATGCTTGTGACCTCCCAAACCTGCTGCTTTGTGCTTTTATTGTAGTCACCTAAAAACTGTTATGATTTTATGACTCATAACTACCCAGCATTAACCAATGCACCAAACCTGTTAGAATGAAATGGAACTAGTTTTTTAAGCCATTGCTTGAAATTAAAAAGACACCGGTTTTACATTACATTTCTCATCATAGGGAGGTTTCAGTGCACTTTGCAGTTAAAAAAAAAACTTAAAAAAAAAAGAAATTATACTGGTGGATTTTGAATGTCGCACCCCAGTTGCACATTTTCACCCATGTTGGTGCAGGTGCTTATATTTCTGACCCAGAAAAAAAGCAAATTGTTTGAACATACACCGATCAGCTATAACATTAAAACCACCTCCTTGTTTGTACACTCACTGTCCATTTTATCAGCTCCACTTACCATATAGAAGCACTTTGTAGTTCTACAATTACTGACTGTAGTCCATCTGTTTCTCTGCATACTTTTTAGCCTGCTTTCACACTGTTCTTCAATGGTCAGGACCCCAACCAGACCACTACAGAGCAGGTATTATTTGGGTGGTGGATCATTCTCAGCACTGCCAGTGACACTGACCAAAATTATCCAGCCAACAGCGCCCCGTGGGCAGCGTCCTGTGACCACTGATGAAGGTCTAGAAGATGACCATGTCAAACAGCAGCAAAAGATATGCAATCATCTCTGACTTTACATTTACAAGGTGGACCAACTAGGTAGGAGTGTCTAATAGAGTGGACAGTAAGTGGACACGGTATTTAAAAACTCCAGCAGCACTGCTGTGTCTGATCCACTCATACCAGCACAACACACACTAACACACCACCACCATGTCAGTGTCACTGCAGTGCTGAGAATGATCCACCACCTGAATAATACCTGCTCTGTAGTGGTCCTGGGACAGTCCTGAGCATTGAAAAACAGCATGAAAAGGGGCTAACAAAGCATGTAGAGAAACAAATGGACTACAGTCAGTAATTGTAGAACTACAAAGTGCTTCTATATGGTAAGTGGAGCTGATAAAATGGACAGTGTGTAGAAACAAGGAGGTGGTTTTAATGTTATGGCTGATCAGTGGATATAGATTAAAAATCTAAATAGAAAAATCCTGCTGACCAACTCGGGAAATTTTAGATGATATACTCAACTTTCTTGATAATACTGACAGCAAGCAGGTAGGAGGTTGTTTCTAATTTGGAAGCTTAAAGGTTAGTCAAGACACCAGTGCTTTGTTTTTAATATCACAGCTTGGTTTTAAAAAGTAAATGTCAAAAACAGATTTCAGAAATGCTAAAGTACATAAGAGCAAGGCAGCTAGTTTTTCTATACTTATTTTATTGTATCTATTTATTGAATTATCTTTAGTAACCGGTTAATTAAAAATAATAAATGTATATACATTATTTTAATACTAAATTGTAATGTACCCACAGTTTAATGTCTGCTAAAGAGACAAAATGGGGGGAAGTGGCTCAGTGGGTAGCACTGTCGCCTCACAGCAAGAAGGTCCTGGGTTCGATTCCCGGGTGGGGCGGTCTGGGTCCTTTCTGTGTGGTGTTTGCATGTTCTCCCTGTGTCTGCGTGGGTTTCCTCCGGGAGCTCCGGTTTCCTCTCACAGTCCAAAAACATGCAAGTGAGGTGAATTGGAGACACAAAATGGTCCATGACTGTGTTTGACATTAAACTTGTGAACTGATGAATCTTGTGTAACAAATAACTAACGTTCCTGTCCTGAAATGTATCCAAAGTGTAAAACATGACGTTAAAATCCTAATAGACGGACAGAATGGAAGGTGAAATTACTTTGAACGTTCCAGAACATTGCACATTTGCATATTACTTAACCTGCTGTACCATCCTTCTCTATTCTGCTGTATTTTGTGTATTTTGTATCTCTTCTAATATAATTTAGAAGTGGGCAGTGGTAGCTCAGTGGTTAAGGTACTTGACCTCTAATCATAACATTACCGGTTGAAGCCCCACTATTGCCAAGTTGCCACTGTTGGGCCCCTGAACAAGGCTCTTAACCATCAATAGCTCAAATTGTATTGAATTCAGTGATAATTGTAAGTCGCTTTGGATTAAAGCATCTGCTAAATGCTTAAAATGTAAATTTAAAGATATTTTATGTATATGTACTTCTCGGTTTTTGCTGCTGTTGTAGATTTTACATTCTACTGTATTATGTATAAAGTGTTTTGTTCAGTCCCACTGCATTATGTACAAAACCAGGTCCATAAAGACATGATTTGTAAAATCTGCGGTGTACGAACTCACACCAATTCAGTGCTTGTATCTTGCAAATGCTCCTTTCACTAAATGGGCAAAAATTCCCACAGATTTTGAAAAGCCTTTCCATGTGCGAGGCTGTTATAGGCACAAATAGAGGGAATGGACTCTACACCGATCAGGCATAACATTATGACCATTTTCCTAACTGACTGGTCTGTGGCTATGCAGCCCCATACACAGCAAACTGTGATGCACTGTGTATTCTGACACCTTTCTACCAGAATCAGCATTAACTCGTCTGTTGGATCGAACCACACGGGCCAGCCTTCGCTCCCCATGTGCATCAGTGAGCCTTGGCCGCCCATAACCCTGTCGGTGGTTTACCACTGTTCCTTCCTTGGACCACTTTTGATAGATACTGAACACTGCAGACCAGGAACACCCCACAAGAGATGAAGTTTTGGAGAGGCTCTGACCCAGTCGTCTAGCCATCACAATTTGGCCCTTGTCAAACTCGCTCAAATCCTTACGCTTGCCCATTTTTCCTGCTTCTAACACATCAACTTTAAGGATAAAATGTTCACTTGCTGCCTAATTTATCCTACCCACTAACAGGTGCTGTGGTGATGAGATAATAAGTGTTATTCACTTCACCTGTCAGTGGTCATAATGTTATGCCTGGTTGGTGTATTTAGCCTAATTATGTGGACACCCGACCATGAGCTTGTTGGACAGCTAATCCCAAAAACATGGCCAATAATAGTTAGGAAATAAGTCTTCAGACACACATGATTCAACATTACTATAAAAAATTAGATGTTTTTGTCCATTTCCAATACCTTGACCAAGTTTGAACGTGAAATATCATGTTTCTTTTTATGCATTCACTTTTCTTCTTCATTTTAAACATTGCTCTGTGCATGCCAGACACAAGAGACAGTTTGACCTTCCTTTGTTGTGCTAGTGATGCTTTTCCAGACAATATTCCGTCTGTCTTTCATCCATTATGCATTTTATACACAACAGCCAGAGTGTGAAGCCAAGCCTTTAATACAACAGACCTATCGGTGACAAAACAGTTTCATAACCACCAACCAGCCCCTGTCACGGCGTAGCGTTATCAGACAGCAGATGCATTATTCAGCTACAGAATAAATGGGCTCGTGCTGCATTTTTCATGTCTCTTCTTCTCTTCAATCTTTTTTTTTTCCCTTCATTTATTACTGGTCCCTCTTCTTATTCCCTACTGGCTCTTTCAAACGGATTTCATTCGGCGTCTGTGTGTGTGTTTCTGAAGCTCGTCAGAGCTTGAAAGTGTGATCACACCTTGTGTGTAGATCACTGCGAAGTGTGATGTTCTGTTTATTCTCAGCTGTTGCCTCTGTCTGTAGATATGCAGCCTTACAAGGGTGTCAAAGTAAAAAAAAAAAACTGACAACATTCAAAAGGGCTGCAAGAAATGTCTTTAAATGAGAAGTAAGCTTGTGTTTGATTTATTTATGAGTTCAAAAGAAAAAAAGATCACATTTGAGTTGTTTCACCATTTTATATTGGGGTTTTTTCAATGTATAACAATCTACTGGGTCAAAGTATTCATGCAGCAATCAGATATTATTCTTATTCCTTACTGGTAAATGATTGGCTAGAGCAGGTGACTCTTCTGTGCCCATATACAAATGCATAGTTTGACAGTCTATATTTCATTTTATCAGCCATAATATTAAAACCACCTCCCTGTTTTTACACTCATTTTATCAGCTCCACTTACTACTTACTACCTACTTTTTCTTAGCCTGCTTTCACCCTGTTCTTTAATGGTCAGGACCCCCCACAGGACCACCACAGAGTAGGTAGATCATTCTCAGCACTGCAGAGACAATGACATGGTGGTGGTGTGTTAGTGTGTGTTGTGCTGGTATGAGTGGATCAGACACAGCAGCGCTGCTGGAGCTTTTAAATACTGTGTCCACTCACTGTTCACTCTATTAGACACTCCTACCTAGTTGGTCCACCTTGTAGAGGTAAAGTCAAGGACGATCATTCATCTATTGCTGCTGTTTGAGTTGGTCGTCTTCTAGACCTTCATCAGTGGTCACAGGACGCTGCCCACGGGACGCTGTTGGCTGGATATTTTTGGTTGGTGGACTATTCTCAGTCCAGCAGTGACAGTGAGGTGTTTAAAAACACCATCAGCGCAGCGCTCCATCATACCAGCACAACACGCACTAACACACCACCACCATGTCAGTGTTACTGCAGTGCTGAGAATGATCCACCACCCAAATAATACCTGATCTGTAGTAGTTCTGTGGGGGTCCTGACCATTGAAGAACAGCATGAAAGGGGCTAACAAAGCATGCAGAGAAACAGATGGACTACAGTCAGTAATTGTAGAACTACAAAGTGCTTCTATATGGTAAGTGGAGCTGATAAAATGGACAATGTGTGTAGAAACAAGGAGGTGGTTTTAATGTTATAGCTGATAGTAAAGTCTTGGGAGCTCTGTACAGCTTTTAACATGAGATGCTACTTCAGGCCAATACCATGCAAATTACAAGTGTCTGTGTTAAGAGGTGAGGCAATTATGCCAATACAGTACAGTGTACCTACAGTCAAGGATGCTGGTGGTAGTATTACACTCTGAATTGTTCAGTGGACAGAAAAATACTTTTCAGATTACCTTAAAATTCTTCAGCACAACCATTAGCCATGAAATTGAATCTCAAATGTTTTGGTAAAAGCCACATAAAAAACATTGATTCTTTTCATTGTCCTATAAAAAATAACTGCATCAAGTCTATGTTGTAAGTACAACAAATTTTGTTTAACTCTACTGATTCTGTCAAATACAGAGGATAAAAATCCAACCATTTTCCAAATTTTTACTGATATTATATACAGTGTATCACAAAAGTGAGTACACCCCTCACATTTCTGCAAATATTTCATTATATCTTTTCATGGGACAACACTATAGACATGAAACTTGGATATAACTTAGAGTAGTCAGTGTACAACTTGTATAGCAGTGTAGATTTACTGTCTTCTAAAAATAACTCAACACACAGCCATTAATGTCTAAATTGGGCGTAACACCCAACCATCCTTGCTTTCTACTTTAATGTAGCTAGCTAATAAAAATATAAACTAAAACTTGTGAATATCACCCCACTGTTACACTGGTGAATCGCGCTGCTTCGTTTAAGAGGCTTCCAGTCTAGTGACGTCAATTCAGTGCACAGTAGCATTAGCTTACATGTAGCAATATTCATATTTTGACTTTTTAACAACTTTATAATTCAGAGGATCCAGTAAAAGTAGACAGAAGAATCTCCATAAAACAAAACGTAACAGCTTTGGAACATTTTTTATGACTACAGGATGCGAGTGAGGCAATTTTCGAAATCTCCATGCATTTTTCCCCATTCAAAATTTCTCTTAGACCCGGGTTACCAAATGTGGGCATAATAAACATGGTGTAGACTACAAAATGACGACACGACTTCAGTGGTCTATTAAAGCATAGAACAAATAATTGAAAATATTGATTACAAAGTTCACACAAATGTGTTCCAAACTAGCATGATATGATTTAAGTCTGATAACTGTGCTGGTCATTTTTTGATTTAGGTTCTTGTCCTTTAAATTAGTTCTTAGATAGCCTGGAAGTACGTTAACCCTTAGCCAAGTCGTAGACCACAGTGTATTGTAAGGTTCTCTGAAATGCTCTGCTAGACTCTTTGGGTCAGGATTCCAGTCACTGTTTGCAAGAAGTTGCTGACTCTGAATTTAGCAAGAAAGCCCTAAACCATCATGCCTACTCCTCCATATTTAACAGTTGATGTCACACACTGAGGAGACTTTTATGCTTTTATCAACTCAGCGGTGTACAAAAACATTGTGTAGCAAGCAGCCCTCGCTGTCACTTTGACATTCTTCCCAATTTCTCTATAGGAAAGCTTTAACCCTTTTAAAGGTGTTATAAACTAGCTTTTTATTCACTGTTCCAGAAGCAATATACTGGAGTACAGACCTAGAGGGTGCAGTAACACAGTCTGCTCCAGCATTGCCTTCAATCAAGGTTTCATGTTCATGTTCACTGGTCCTAAACTGATTAAATATTAAAAACTGGACAAATTGGGCTGTTCCTGCTTCTTACAAGTATTTGGCCTCAACAGTAGGTACTGTGCAAAGATAAAAACACACTAACAGTGTCACCCTACATGCATATTTTTGCATTTATCTTTTTTGAGCTAACGGTATCGTCATGTTAAGTGGGGCTGGCACCGATATTGGCCCAAATCTGATCTACAACTCATCCGCAACAGCCATTTAGAAATTAAAACACACTGATCTACTTAAACTTTTAGCATTTAAAAAAAATTATCTACTACTGCCACATGACAAAACTTTAACGGAAAATCTCAACCCAACTCTGCGTCAATTCTAATTGGTCCATCGCGTTTGATTGACCTCCACATCTTCTAATTGTAGACACTTTGGACGACACGCCGTAAATGCTGCTAAATGTTCTGTGTGTAAAAGTGAAAATAAAAATAGCAGTTTTGCATAAGTGTGATGTTGTAGGTTCTGTGTTTATTCCTTTAGAATATTTGTTTCCTTAATATATTTGTTTCTGATGTCTAAGCATTGTTTTTTAGATAGCTAGTTTAACCATGGTGCATTAAAACATGTATTATTACTGCTTAGTTGTTTGAGAGGAGAAATTACGGTATCGGATTGGTATAGCTTTCGGCAGATACTCAATTTGTAGTATCGGTATCGGACATGAAAAGTGGTATCGAGCCAGCCCTAATGTTAAGGTTATGCATTCCTAACTGTATATAAAATCTGAATCTGTATTATTATAATTTGTATTATAGCTATAAATGGCAAAAGAAAAACAATTTCTTTATTATTCATGAAAAACAAAATACATGAGTGAACTAATTTATTTATATATATATATATATATATATATACTGTATATAATATGTCATAACTTACAGCATTATGATGGATAGTATGTTCACTTCTTGCACAATTGTCATTTTGCAACTTTAAATTGCTTATATGATTTTTTTATTTATCTACTTATAATCTCTGCTTTAAAATGTATCATTTTTTACACTTGGTTTCCACATTTTTTAAAAATATTTCTATGCTTTAAGTATTTAATTTGGCGGAGCAGTTACCAGTTGTACTTTGACTATGTATGTAACAAACAGATTTTGATTGGTTTTAAAAACTATGATTTGATTTGAAATGTTCCTTTACTTAAGCTAAAAAAAAACCTTTTGACCCTATCTTTTTAAGATCAAGAACAAACTGCCAGTCCCTGCAGGACCTAAGACATATAATTAGTCTAAGTATACAGAGATAATTTGACGCTGTCACCTGTAGCTAGATGTTATAATTGCTGACACTGGTGGATGTGAAGTTTGCATGACACAGTGAGGTGATAACTTCCATGCCAGTGGCTGGAGGCAGGACCTTAATGAGAAAAGGGTTAGGACTGACACTGCATGAACACTGTGATATTAGATCACAGCATGGTGGAATTTTATTTGTGTTGAAGCAATTTAAATGAGAGCCATGAATCTTATTTAACGATTCCTTGCCATTAATTCGTTCTGAGATAATTAGATGACATTGAACAACAGTGTAGCAGATGACTGCTGTATATCATGACTCAAGTGTAGAGGATGAAGGATTTTTTTTGAGACGGTTCGGGCCTCTGCAGATGAGGGATGAGAGGTCTGTCAGAAGAAATATGCTGAGTATGGAGCTGCCAATGCAGAAGGAGCAGAGGCGGGCCAAAGAGGAGGTTTATGGATGTGGTGAGGGTGGACAGGCAGGTGGTTGGGGTGATGGAGGCGGATGTTCAGGACAGGTTAAGATGAAGATGAATGATCCGATGTGGTGATCCCAAACTGGAGCAGGTGAAGACAAATTCTAGTTTCCACCCACTAAGTCAGGGATGTCCAACCTGCAGCTCGTTACCATTTTTGAAATGGCTCGTGAGGTATTTTATGAATCCCTTTACCTTTATTGTCATTGTACAAGTACAACAAGATTCAGTGTGCTCTACTTAGGAAATAAAATATAAAAAACATAAAACTATATATATACACCGATTAGGCATATCATTATGACCACCTCCTTGTTTCTACACTCAATGTCCCTTTTATCAGCTACACTTACCATATAGAAACACTTTATAGTTCTACAATTACTGACTGTAGTCCATGTGTTTCTCTGCATGCTTTGTTAGCCCCCTTTCATGCTATTCTTCAATAGTCAGGACTCTCCTAGGTCCACCACAGAACAGGTATTATTTGGGTGGTGGATCATTCTCAGCACTGCAGTGACAATGACATGGTGGTGGTGTTAGTGTGCGTTGTGCTGGTATGAGTGGATCAGACAGCAGTGCTGCTGGAGTTTTTAAATACCGTGTCCACTCACTGTCCACTCTATTAGACACTCCTACCTAGTTGGTTCACCGTGTAGATGTAAAGTCAGAGACGATCGCTCATCTATTGCTGCTGTTCGAGTTGGTCGTCTTCTAGACCTTCATCAGTGGTCACAGGATGCTGCCCACGGGGCGCTGTTGGCTGGATATTTTGGTTGGTGGACTATTCTTAGTCCAGGAGTGACAGTGAGGTGTTTAAAAACTCCAGCAGCGCTGCTGTGTCTGATCCACTCATACCAGCACAACACACACTAACACACCACCACCATGTCAGTGTCACTGCAGTGATGAGAATGATCCACCACCCAAATAATACCTACTCTGTATAGTGGTCAGAGAAACAGATGGACTACAGTCAGTAATTGTAGAACTACAAAGTGCTTCTATATGGTAAGTGGAGCTGATAAAATGGACAGTGAGTTTAGAAACAAGGAGGTGGTTTTAATGTTATGGCTGATCGGTGTATTCACTCTTCTTAATTTTGTTTCTTATTACAAGCCCATCCCTAGTTTTTCCTCAAGTGTTATACAAGCTGTTGTCATTGGCACGCATTGTAACCTTCCCATTTTAGGCAAGGCAAGTTTATTTGTATAGCACCTTTCATACACAGTGGCAATTCAAAGTGCTTTACATAAGGAAAAATTTAAAGCATTAAAACATTCCTGAGATCTAGAACCTCAGAAAGACTTCTTGTTATTTTAGGCTAATAACAAAATTAATAAATACAATTGCATACTGTACACCAGAATTAAGACTTGGTTTTATAATTGGTCCATTCTACCTCATTCACCCATAAATGATCATGTCTGCATTATATTTGCTTTTAGTAAGTCACTCAGTGTTACTGATTTGCTGTAAGAGGAGTCTCCAAATCAGATTCTGCTTAGGGCTTCCCTAAAAAGCTAAAAGTGCCTCATTATTAGATTATAGAATCAGCACAGCTATGCTGCTCTGCCATATGGGGATTCCTCCACTAGCTGTGGAAGCAGAGTGTAAAAGAATGCATTTTACAGAACAATTAAAAAAAGTCTCTCATATTTAAAACAAATTTTAAACACTTTAGCCACCACTTACCCACACAACAAGCAAGGATTTAAGCAGTCGGGACACAATTTATTAACTTATTCTAAGTGCACTGTAAGAAATATACATATATTTCATTCCGCTCTGCCAAATGTAGATGTAGGAAATATGCATTTATGGTTGGCAATTTGCACAGTAGAAGCGAATGTGCATAGTAAGTGCAGAAGTACTTCAGTTTCAGTGCAGCACATATATAAGTCTGTAGGCTTAAAATGGATGGGCCAAATTAAATCCATCCATTATAAACCCACAGACTCTCATCCCTAGTTAGAGTGCTTGTGCTGAGACTTCGACATTCACACTGAGAACAATATACTCTACCAGAAAAGTAAGGGAATATATACGGTATCATTAAATGTTCTGATAGATAATCCTTTTTTATATTAGATTAGTTTTTAGTTTTAATAATATATTAGTTTTAATAATAATAATAATAATAAACATACATTCTGCCTAAACTTATCTAAAACAACTGCACTTTTTATGTAGAGGTGTCCCACAATAAAAGTAGTAAAATCTGAGATGGTTGTTTACAAGATCAGTTCATATAAACCAGGGGTGTCAAACTCATTTCACAGAGGGCCACATCTGCATTATGGGTGAAAAAGGGGTCGCTGGACTGCGCATGCATTGGAGGGAGTGTCAGGCATATATACCTTTTTTGTACGCGATTGGGGTACCCAGCAGTGGAAGACTAGTTGGCTGTGGAGAAAAAAAGGAAAAGGGAAAAAAAAAAACTGATCACAAAAAAATACACGCACTGTCCATGTTGTCAGCTCCACTTACCATATAGAAGCACTTTGTAGTTCTACAATTACTGACTGTAGTCCATCTGTTTCTCTGCATACTTTTTAGCCTGCTTTCACCCTGTTCTTCAATGGTCAGGACCCCAACCAGACCACGACAGAGCAGGTATTATTTGGGCGGTGGATCTTTCTCAGCACTGCAGTGACACTGACATGGTGGTGGTGTGTTAGTGTGTGTTGTGCTGGTATGAGTGGATAAGACACAGCAGCATTGATGGTGTTTTTAAACACCTCACTGTCACTGCTGGACTGAGAATAGTCTACCAACCAAAAATATCCAGCCAACAGCACCCCGTGGGCAGTGTCCCGTAACCACTGATGGTCTAGAAGATGACCAACACGAACAGCAGCAATAGATGAGCAATCTACAAGGTGGACCAACTAGGTAGGAGTGTCTAATAGAGTAGACAGTGAGTGGACACGGTATGTAAAAACTCCAGCAGCGCTGCTGTGTCTGATTCACTCATACCAGCACAACACACACTAACACACCACCACCATGTCAGTGTCACTGCAGTGCTGAAAATGATCGACCACCTAAAATAATACCTGCTCTGTGGTGGTCCTGTGGGGTTTTTGACCATTGAAGAACAGCATGAAAGGGGGCTAACAAAGCATGTAGAGAAACAGATGGACTACAGTCAGTAATTGTAGAGCTACAGAGTGCTTCTATATGGTAAATGGAGCTGATAAAATGGACAGTGTGTAGAAACAAGGAGGTGGTTTTAATGTTATGGCTGATCAGTGTATGTGTATATATATATATATATATATATATATATATATATATATATATATATATATATATATATATATATATATATATATACACAGTATATATGACAGCAACACACTGTCCAGGTTGACAATTTATAACCGTGTAAGCAATTCACTCACTCGGCAACTGAACTTATGTTTAATATAAGCAATTTTGAATGTAATGCACAGTAATAACTTTAAATATTCAGGATGATTCAGAGTCTGCTTCTGTTTTTTTAAACCATAACTTATCTTCTACAGACATTACAAAAACAGCCATGCCTTGCAGGAGTGTGATAAATAATATGCTAATTAATTTCAATAAAGCATAAAGCCATTTGATATTTCTTATATTTATGTGAGAAATAGGCTACATTTTACAGCCACCTCTTCTATTAACAGGTAAAATTTATTTGCATATAAAGTAACTGCTACATTAAATTTTATTGTATCATTTGCAAACAAAGCAATTAGCCGTTCACTGAGGCAACAGAAAAGTGATTGGCTCTGTTTTGTGAAGCTTTTTGTCTGGAAAAAAAAAGAACATTAACATTATTATGATGTTTTAGAATTGCCACTTATTGCTATAGATGCTTAAAGGTGATCAGCTTTATAGGGAGGAAAAACGTATTTGGATTATTTCTCTCAGGATTAAAAGCCTGGTACATATAGCATTCTCCACACAGTACAGATATTCGTACCCCCAAAAAAAAAAGAGCAAACAAACTCAACTGTGCATGTCTACCAACGATATATAAACACTATACATGGACATGCTAAAGGTCAAGGGATAGCAGTAAATTGATCATAAAGTGGCGTTACCTGGGGACGCGGCACGGTGGCTAAGTGGGTAGCACTGTCGCCTCACAGCAAGAGGGTCCTGGGTTCGGTCCCCAGGTGGGGCGGTCCGGGTCCTTTCTGTGTGGAGTTTGCATGTTCTCCCCGTGTCTGTGTGGGTTTACTCCGGGTGCTCCGGTTTCCTCCCATAGTCCAAAGACATGGAAGTGAGGTGAATTGGAGATGCCAAATTGTCCATGACTGTGTTCGATATAACCTTGTGAACTGATTAACCTTTTGTGAAGATAAACTACCGTTTCCTTTCATGAATGTAACCAAAAGTGTAAAACATGACGTTAAAATCCTAATAAACAAACAAACAAACAAACAAACCGGGGGACGGCTTGGGAATGCCCATATCTGTATAAGTTGTGTGGTATTATCTTGTGAGTAAGGCTGACCACTGGCCAGTGTGCTCATGGCAAGGCGATGCGAATTAATGGAGTTTGAGTGAGGCAAGATTGTGGGTACCAGATGGGTGGGACATTTAACATTCCTTAATCCAGTGTCACATGTACTGGGAATATGTCATAGAGGGACCAGAGATCCTGCACCTACAAATACCACTGACCTGAGGGTGGCTATTCCAGATATTTCCGTCCACTTGTGGACCCAATGCCTGCTGCACTTAGCCAGGCTAAAGGGGTACCTAACATGAAACTAGTTCCTGTACCAAGACTTTTGGCATGTCAGTATATATTGCTGTTTTACACCTGGGTGTAGATAATGTATAATGTAAATAATACAATCTGAAAATATTATACAATCTGAAAATAATATAAAAAATAGTGAAATTATTTGTAATCTTGTGATATTTACATCTGGGTGTAAATAGTATAAATTGCTGTTTACACCAGGTTGCAAACTGTACACTTTGCTGCTTACACCAGGGTGCAAATAGCATCTGCCATAAACATATGTTAGATTTAGCCTCAGAAACCCAAACAATGGCGTGCTGGTCTTCTCACCTCTTACTGGTCTCTGCAGAGTTGAGTGTATTTAAATTTTTTGTTTGTTTTGCAGGTTTTTTTAGTAGGTTTGGTATGTTTGTGTTTATTAATGTAAACAAAGGCACATCACTCTAGTCATGTTTTCTTTAAATCCATGTGCCTCAGTACTACTTGCTAAAAAGCAGCCTTATATCTTGATGATGTCACCACCATACTTTATTGTGAGACAGTGGTAGCCTAGTGGGTAGAGCAGCCGGGTTAGGGTTAGGCTCTGACCATGTGTCTAACCTCAGCTTCCAAACATGCTGAGATACACTATATTACCAAAAGTATTCGCTCGTCTGCCTTCACACGCATATGAACTTGAGTGACGTCCCATTCTTAATTCATAGGGTTTAATATGATGTCGGCCCACCCTTTGCAGCTATAACAGCTTCAACTCATCTGGGAAGGCTTTCCACAAGGTTTAGGAGTGTGTTTATGGGAATTTTTGACCATTCTTTCAGGAGCGCATTTGTGAGGTCAGACACTGATGTTGGATGTTGGATGAGAAGGCTAATTCATCCCAAAGCTGTTCTATCTGGTTGAGGTTAGGACTCAAGGACTGCAGGCCAGTCAAGTTCTTCCACACCAAACTTGCTCATCCATGTCTTTATGGACCTTGCTTTGTGCACTGGTGTGCAGTCATGTTAGAACAGGAAGGGGCCATCCCCAAACTGTTCCCACAAAGTTGGGAGCAGGAAATTGTCCAAAATCTCTTGGTATGCTGAAGCATTAAGAGTTCCTTTCACTGGAACCAAGGGGTTGAACCCAACTCCTGAAAAACAACCCCACACCATAATCCCCCCTTCACCAAACTTTATATTTGGCACAAATAAGTCAGACAAGTACCGTTCTCCTGGTAACCGCCAAACCCAGACTCGTCCATCAGATTGCCAGACGGAGAAGCGTGATTAGTGCAGTGGAGATGTGTTCTCTGGAGTGATGAGTCCAGTGGCGGCATGCTTTACACACCACTGCACCCGACACTTTGCATTGCGCTTGGTGATGTAAGGCTTGGATGCAGCTGCTCGGCCATGGAAACCCATTCCATGAAGCTCTCTACGCACTGTTCTTGAGCTAATCTGAAGGCCACATGAAGTTTGGAGGTCTGTAGTGATTGACTCAGCAGAAAGTTGGCGACCTCTGCGCACTATGCGCCTCAGCATCCGCTCATTTTACGTGTCCTACCACTTCATGGCTGAGCTGCTGTTGTTCCCAATCGCTTCCACTTTGTTATAATACCACTGACAGTTGACTGTGGAATATTTAGTAGTGAGGAAATTTCACGGCTGGACTGGCGTCCTATCATGGTACCACACTGAAATTCACTGAGCTCCTGAGAGCGACCCATTCTTTCACAAATGTTTGTAGAAGCAGTCTGCATGCCTAGGTGTTTGGTTTTATACACCTGTGGCCATGGACGTGATTGGAACACCTGAATTCAATTATTTGGATGGGTGAGTGAATACTTTTGGCAATATAGTGTATGTGAAAGAAATATTGTATTGTACTGTACAATTGTATATTATTTGTGCAACCCATCTTACTTCAAACATTGAGAGCTAAATTATTGCAAAAGAGCTTTATCTTGGTTTCATGTGTTTATTGGTGTATCAAACTCTTATGTACAAATTTTAGGAGCACATCTCTGTACTTTTCCTTTAAGCTAGTTGAAGAATTTTGAATGGTTTGTGGGATCTAAGATGATTACAGTCCAGTTTAATGCTTAGTGTTCACTATGTAACTGTTGAACCTGAATACACTTATCACTGATGGCTAAGGCCAACTGCTGATATTATAGAAACAAGAATAACAATAACCCAAAGTATCTGGCTGTTTTTTTGTATTAGAAGTGACAACAGCTTAAGTGATTTTTAGGCTACTTTTGTCATACAAGTTATATCATAGTAGCTACATTTACCTTCAGGATACTTGCTCTCATTGTAGCCTAGCGGTTAAGGTATCAGACTAGCAATCAAAAGATCACTGGTTTAAACCCCACCACTGCTAGGTTGCCACTGTTGGGCACTTGAGCAAGGCCCTTAACATATAATTGCTTGGACAATGTATACTGTCACAATAATTAGTTTCGGATAAAAACATCTGCTAAATGCCAAGAATGTAAATGTAATACTTTCATGTAGCTCTTTCATAACACACAAGTAGGTAACCTGACACTGGATCCAGCAGTTCCAGAGATGAACGGTTTTGAACAGATACTTAATAATTAATACATTTTTTATTTTTTATTTATTTTTTATTTATTTTTTATTTTTTTTTGTGTGTGTGTGTGTTAAACATGAAGCTTCTATTCAAGAATCTCTTGGTAAGCCGCTCAGGTGGCGCAGCGGTAAAAACACACGCTGGAACCAGAGCTGGGATCTCGAATACATCGTATCGAATCTCAGCTCTGCCTGCCGTCTAAGGCAGCGGGCCCCATGAACAACGATTGGCCTGTTGTTCGGATATGGGCGGGACTAAGCCGGATGGGGTCTCTCTCCCATGACTGGTGCAATTGCGACCTCTGCTGGCTGATTAGTGGCGCCTGCACAGAGATGAAAAAGAGTGCTCTCAGGGTGTGTCTCTCCGTACACAACTCTGAGCTGCACTGCACTCGTCAAAGTGTAGGTGATAAGATGCATACGGCAGGCTGCCCACATGTCGGAGGGGGCGTAGGTTAGCTTCGTTCTCCTCAATCGGAGCGGGGATCGGCATTGGTGGAGAGGAAGCAGGATGCAATCGGGCAATTAGACACTTTAAAAGGGAGAAAAAGGGGAGAAAATGCATAAAGAAAATATATAAAAAAGAATCTATTGGTAGATAAAATGTTTATACTTAAATACTTTAGTTAAATTCTTTAGAAATCAATATTGGTCATTAATTGCTTGCCCCAGTTTAAGTTATTATAAAACTTTAAGCAAATGTTCACAACATTGACTGAAAGTGTTGCCATGTAATAAGAAGTATAAGCACAGATAGAGAAACACACACTGCATGATGAGTGTTTCAGCTAATGCTTTTGTTCTAGATGAGGGATGTAATGAAATGTGACAGACTGGGCATGTGGGGGCTGTGTTGACGACTAATTGCGGTGCTTGTTTAGTGAATAGACTCATTGACAGACATCCGTAGGTCTGCATAATGTCGCGCAAATAGTGCATGATGATGTCTTAACCTCATTTAGGGGGAACTACAAATTTTAAGCTATGTATTTCTTCTTTTTTCATTCTCTCTCTCCCTCTCTAAGTCCAAATGATTAAACGGTGTGGCTGAACGTTAAGCAACTCTATAAATACTGTATACTGGTAAGCTGTATACTGTGTTTTTACTAATTGCATTGCAGAAGTCCTAATGAACATACATGCACATCCACAGTCTTTTATCCTTATGGGATATTTTTAATGACTAATGCATTACAAGTATAAATTCCCCCAGATCAATTTGTCGCTATGTTTCATTTAGTGTAGTGACATCTGATTTATTATTGCTTTTTTTTCTTGTTTATGTATGTTCATGTTTGTGTTAATGACTTATTAGTAATTTTACAATTCAGTATATGAATAATTTTAAATCCTCTTACACATTTAGCGTGTACACTATACAATGCTCAATGGCCCACTTGTTTTCATCTTAATTTGTACCTACAATGCCTACACCAGTTTAATTGGTGGCTTGTTTTGACAAGGGTTTGAGTTACTAAAAGCTACTTTTACTGCTATACTAACATATCACCTTATAAGCTGGTCCTTAGGAAAGATTATTTTAAATATACAGTGGTACCTTAACTCAACGTCAATTGGTTATGGGAATGGTGTTGAGTTTTAAAGGCGTTGAGTTTCAAGGTGTTTTTTACCATAAGGATGTATGGGAAACCTGTTAATGCGTTCCGTGGTCCCATGGAACTGCGTATATTTTAGGCTAATGTAAAATAATGGAGTGCCGTAGAGGGTGTGGCTCTCCGTACACAGCGCTGTACTGCACTGCACTCGTCAGTGTAGGTGATAAGATGTTCGATTGCTGTGCACGTGTCGGAGGGGGCCGTGGAGCAGCCTCGTCCTCCCCAATCAGCAGCAGGGACGAGCATTAGTGAGAGGATGATTGACTGGCAGAAATTGGATACGCTAAAGTGGGAGAAAAAGGGGGAAAAAAAAAACACTGAAATAAAAAGCTGATTCTTACAGTATCTCAGAACCCTGAGCTGTAAGACAAGTTTAAAAATGAAACAGTGAGGAAAATCCAGCTAAACACAGATGTGGAGCTTTCAGAGTGAACTTGACGGTTATTCCACACAAATGCAGATTTGTCTCATATGCACACTTTGATGATGTATTACCGCACCACTCAAGCCAAGCACTGAACAAAGCGACTGTTTATTGTTAATTTGGAATTAAATGTAAAAAAAAAAAAAAAAACAGACACTTTTTGGTTGTTATTGTGCACATAGTGTGGAGAAACACTAGATTGTCAGAACTAGATGTATATGATAATGTTGTTGTTTCTGTTTCATCTCTGTACCCAGGCTCACCAAGACTAAATTAAACATTTTGAAATACAGTGGTACCTTGTAACTCGACATCCCCTAAACTCGAAATCCTAATTCATGAAAAGTGCAGGATTTGTTGTATTATTATTATTTTTTTGTTAATTCTTAACTGTTTTTCAATTGTATTTCAGTGTTTTTATATTATATTTGTGTTATTTTTATTGTATAAGTGTCAAAAACAAACCCATTATTTTACATTAGCCTAAAATATATGCAGTTCCACAGGACCATGGGACACATGAACAGGTTTCCCATACATCCTTATGGGAGAAAATACCTTAAAATTCAACGTCTTTTAAACTCTACGCCGCTCCCAGAACCAATTGACATCGAGTTTCAAGGTACCACTGTACAAACTGCATTGTCTGCATTTCCTCTTTCTGGGGACCAGTCAGACATCATCACAAGGTCAAAATGCTTACACTGCAGTGTAAACTTAATGATGTCAGCACAGCTCTCTCGCTTGGTCATTTTTCTGCACAAGCATTATTGTTTATTTCTGTTTTCCTTTCTTAAGTCAGTAGTATGCTGGGTATAAATGTCCATTTGTCAACGCAGCCATGTTTCAACTCAAGCTGCTGAAACTGAAGCAATACTGCTGCCTAAGCAGGGTGGAGGAGAGTTGATATCAGTTGTCAAACACATTAAATGATGAATTACACACAAACACACACAGAGTTCCTACCCCTTTCCTTGTTTTGGGCAAAATGTGTTTAGTGGGGGTACAAATGCTCCAATTACTACAAAAAAAATATAAACAACATTATAGTAATAAAAAAAAAATCCTGCTCATCTACACACACTCAGACACATTGTTACCTGTGGCTCACGAAGATTTATGCACTTTTCCTAGGATAAGACTGGATGGCTGTGCACCCCATGGCCTTATGGGTACAATGAATTTCAGGGAGATAAATTATTAGCGCAGTGGCTGATTTGCCCGCTACGCTTGGCCACTCGAGCGAGCTCGTGTTTATAATTGATTAGTTTCCTACAATGTTTTCTAATTTGGCGACCTTTGTAAAACATGGTCACACACACTCGTGAACTGATTCTTCTCTCCTCTCCTCGTTTATCCGCTTGCCATCATTTTACACCTTTAGATGTCGAGAGCACTCCCACAACCTGCAAAGACTAACGAGGGATGAGAGAGAGAGCGGTGAGTGGTTACTCTTATAGGCTGCATTTTCTTAGTTATACCTTTTCTCAGTATCAAAACCTTGTTCAACCGAGAGCATTTTTCTTCCATAATTATAACAGAAATAATTTCTTACTATATATAGTAGTCAATGGCAATTTCAATTCATATACAGTGATACCTTGTAACTGGACGTCTCCTAAACTCAAGTTCTTTGAAACTCTATGTACTTTGTGGTGAAATTTGTACCATTAAAATCGACGTTTTCCTTAAACTTGACGTGTTGAGCTTTAACAGCCGCTTTGTTCAGTGCTTGGCTTGTGTGGTGCGGTAAAACACCATCAAAGTGTGCATATAAGACAGATCTGCATTAACCGGAATAATCATCAAATCCAGTCTGAAAGCGTCCAAATGTTTAGCTGGATTCTTCTCCTGTTTCACTTTTAAACTTGTGTTATAGCTCAGGGTGCTGAGAAATGGTGAGGATCAGCTGTTTTGAAGTGTCAAAAACAACCCCATTATTTTGCGTTAGCCCAAAATATATGCAGTTCCACAGGACCATGAAACACATTACATCCTTATGGACAAATACTTTGAAACTCAATGCCTTTTAAACTGGATTTGCCACTCCCAGAACCAACTGACGTTGAGTTTCATGGTACCACTGTAACGTATCAACTAATGACTTTAAATGAACTAAAACTTGTTCCACAGCATTGGAAAAAAGTACAATAATCCAAACTTGAAGTAGTATATTAATATCAGAGGGCTATTAAAAGTATTGGGACTCCTTTCCTTCAGGACAGATTTGATCCTTCTTTAAATACTGTAAAACTACTGTGTGTAAAAACTCCATAAAGCCCCTAAGGGGTTTTCTGGTAATTGGGAAGGTGCTTCACTTTGTCAATGTGTTCATCAAACCACAATCAAATAATGGGCAGCCGCCCAACCCAGTCGGAAGGCAGAGCTGAGATTCGATACGATGTGTTCGAAACCCCAACTCTACTTTACCGCTGCGCCACCTGAAAACAGTGTAACTTCAATACTCTACAATGTTTTCACTCTTATTTTGCCCCTGTCCCAACTTTTGGGACCTAGTTCTAGGCAAAGAATAATCAAAGTTAGTTCATATTTACATTTCTTTGTACTTTCATTCCTTTCACCTCTGGTACATTCCGCTGCCGTCCTTGACACTTTAAATTACCCAGCATGCCAGTTCGGTCCTGTCTCACCATATTTACACTTGCATTATTGATCTCCATCTAATGGGTAAGAAATGCGTCTGTCTGAACTGAATGTAATGTGCTGTTCTCTTTCTCTCACAAAGATCCTTTTTCTAACTCTCATCTCTGAAGACGGGATGAAAAAGACGAGGGAGATAATTCACTCATCTTCAATTAGGCATGTGTGTGTCCTCTTTTAGGAATTAGATGCTGATGGGAATCTAAATGGATTTAGTTAAGTAGATTAAGGTGCAGTTTAGGGCCCTGTGCGGCACCACTTAAACAACAGCAGCATTTACTGAAATGCCATTGTCAAGAAGTCCAATAAGCATTTACTGTATAGTCTAATTAAATTAAAAAAAAAAGATATATTTATCAGCATTTTTATCATTTTGAAAGGTGCTCCTTGTTTGGGAACTTTACTGGAAAAGAGGTTTGGCTTGTTTTCCTGCTAACCCTGTATACACAGAGTTTTCTCTGTAGCTGCTGAAATCCCTCATTTGTTTGCAATTATGCATTAAGAGGTTCTTGTTGGACTATTTGCTCACACAGTTTTTTGCAAAGTGGTGAGTTAAACCATATTTACATTTACATTTTCAGCACTTAACAGATGCTCTTATCCAGAGTGACTTACAGAAGTGCTTCCACAGTAAACATTTCCATACTCCAGTACGGACAAGTAGGCAACAGTCCAAGAATACAGATCTGCTGAGACCCAGTTAGAACTTTGAGACATTGACAGACTCGGATGTTCGGACAGACGGAGGAGGTTAGTTTCACCACTTGGGTGCTAGTACAGAAAAAACGCCTTGATGCGTGTCTTCCTCAAGTTCTGGGTGGAGGATCAAGGCGAGCAAGACGACTGACGCAGTCAGATTCATTAGAGACACTGAGTTGCCCTATAGGTAAATGGGTGTGTGTATGTGTGTCTGCCCTGCAATGGACTGGCCCCTGTCCAGGGTGTTACTGTGTGCCTTGCGCCCATTGAAAAGCTGGGATAGGGTCCAGCACCCCCTGATTGGATAAGCGGTTAAGAGAGTGAGTGAGTATACAAAAAACATTTTATATCATGTCTTGAATGAATCTGTTGAGTACTTATTAGACAGTTAAAGTTTCAAAACATTACGAATACCAAAACCCTTAGAAACTTGTTTACACTCATTAAAATATCAAAAACTGTTATGCAATTTCAGTAAGTCTACAGGTTCTCCTGCCATGCTTTAATAGCAAACCGGCTAGCTGCTTGCCCACAAATTACAATTACGATTTATACTTTAATATAAAAGAGGTTAATTTGACTGCACCCATTACAAAGTATATTAGACTGAAGCTGTTCAGGAATTGTACAGAATATAGAAAATTTAATTAAATCTTTTTAGCACAAATTCAAACCATCAAAGTATTTTACGCAACTTGTATGTTTGGGCTCTGTTTCAAACAAAACTGGTTTGGAGATGGTTTGGATGATCTACCCAAAGTCCTATGGTGAAAACTGTGTCTAATTAGCTGTACTATATGATTATTGTACCCAGCATTTCATAGTCAAAAGTATGTGTTTTCTAATTATTAACTGATAGTACAGTAGTCCCTTGAGTTACGAACCGTTTGCTATACATACATTTTGGATTACGAGCGATCTTTTTTAACTTACCGTATGAACAAATTTCGGATTACGAACCGAAATACGCGAAACACATATTCATATACAGTGTATCACAAAAGTGAGTACACCCCTCACATTTCTGCAAATATTTCATTATATCTTTTCATGGGTCAACACTATAGACATGAAACTTGGATATAACTTAGAGTAGTCAGTGTACAACTTGTATAGCAGTGTAGATTTACTGTCTTCTGAAAATAACTCAACACACAGCCATTAATGTCTAAATGGCTGGCAACATAAGTGAGTACACCCCACAGTGAACATGTCCAAATTGTGCCCAAAGTGTCAATATTTTGTGTGACCACCATTATTATCCAGCACTGCCTTAACCCTCCTGGGCATGGAATTCACCAGAGCTGCACAGGTTGCTACTGGAATCCTCTTCCACTCCTCCATGATGACATCACGGAGCTGGTGGATGTTAGACACCTTGAACTCCTCCACCTTCCACTTGAGGATGCGCCACAGGTGCTCAATTGGGTTTAGTCCATCACCTTTACCTTCAGCTTCCTCAGCAAGGCAGTTGTCATCTTGGAGGTTGTGTTTGGGGTCGTTATCCTGTTGGAAAACTGTTTTCGAAGGGAGGGAGTCATGCTCTGTTTCAGAATGTCACAGTACATGTTGGAATTCATGTTTCCCTCAATGAACTGCAGCTCCCCAGTGCCAGCCCATGCAGCCCAAGACCATGATGCTACCACCACCATGCTTGACTGTAGGCAAGATACAGTTGTCTTGGTACTTCTCACCAGGGCGCCGCCACACATGCTGGACACCATCTGAGCCTAACAAGTTTATCTTGGTCTCGTCAGACCACAGGGCATTCCAGTAATCCATGTTCTTGGACTGCTTGTCTTCAGCAAACTGTTTGCGGGCTTTCTTGTGCGTCAGCTTCCTTCTGGGATGACGACCATGCAGACCGAGTTGATGCAGTGTGCGGCGTATGGTCTGAGCACTGACAGGCTGACCTCCCACGTCTTCAACCTCTGCAGCAATGCTGGCAGCACTCGTGTCTATTTTTTAAAGCCAACCTCTGGATATGACGCTGAACACGTGGACTCAACTTCGTTGGTCGACCCTGGCGAAGCCTGTTCCGAGTGGAACCTGTCCTGGAAAACCACTGTATGACCTTGGCTACCATGCTGTAGCTCAGTTTCAGGGTGTTAGCAATCTTCTTATAGCCCAGGCCATCTTTGTGGAGAGCAACAATTCTGTTTCTCACATCCTCAGAGAGTTCTTTGCCATGAGGTGCCATGTTGAATATCCAGTGGCCAGTATGAGAGAATTGTACCCAAAACACCAAATTTACCAGCCCTGCTCCCCATTTACACCTGGGACCTTGACACATGACACCAGGGAGGGACAACGACACATTTGTGCACAATTTGGACATGTTCACTGTGGGGTGTACTCACTTATGTTGCCAGCTATTTAGACATTAATGGCTGTGTGTTGAGTTATTTTCAGAAGAAAAAATCTACACTGCTATACAAGCTGTACACTGACTACTCTAAATTATATCCAAGTTTCATGTCTATAGTGTTGTCCCATGAAAAGATATAATGAAGTATTTGCAGAAATGTGAGGGGTGTGCTCACTTTTGTGATACACTGTATATATACACACAGTGAGTGAACATTTGGACAGCGGACAGTGTTTTTTCAGTGTTTTCTTTATATTTTGTAAAATTCAATATTAAAATGTCCCCAAATAAGGTGCCGAGAAAGCGTAGTGGTGAGAAAATGAATATATTACTATTTGTTGTTGTATAATTACTTCTGCCAGTAGCTGTCACTGTGTATCAGACAGAGGGGACAGTGAGTGAGAGAGAGAAGAAGGAAGTAAAATATTCTTTCTTTTTTTGTAATTACACCTACAAAATACAACATCATTGAAATAAAGAAGGAAATAATAGAGAAATATGAGAGTTATTGTTGTTTCTGGTAGATACTTAAAAAAAAAAAAAGAAAGACATTTATTATGGTGTATGGTACAGCACACGTACTGTATTGAAATGTGATGCGTTTTTTATGTACAGTACTACTACTGTGTATTGTTGTTTATTACAGGAATGTCTGTTCTATTATTTAAGATTTAAGGGGAAATACCCTTGTCTTTATAACAAAAAAGACCATTTAAGACATTAGAGAGGTTAGGTAAGGGGGTGGTTTGGGAGGTCTGGCACGAATTAATTCTATTTACATTATTTCTTATGGGAAAAATAGGTTTAACTAACGAACATTTTGACTTAACAGCCCTTTGGAACCAGTTAAATTCGTAAGTCAAGGGTCTACTGTATATAGAAGTGTTACATGTAGAAATAGCATACATGTCAAATGTGTGTATAAAGCATTTATAATCATGGTCTCAGACTTTAGGCCCCCTCTGTATATCAGAAACAGTAATGTGTTAATAAAGCTGATAAAGTTTTGACCTCATGGATGGTTCCACTGCTAATATTAAGTACTGTGTGTTATCATTCTTCTGCACAATTACTTCCACTGTGTGCGTATCTGCCTCCGGCTCCCTCCATCTCATTAACACCAGCACCACACAAAGGACAGACAACTGATGAGATTAGCACTCTGCAAAACTTCCTGTCATTAGGGGACGGCACTGTATTAGTTTCATGATTGCTTTTTACAGTAAATATTCCTCTAAGCTCTTTTTTCTTTAGCCATCTGGGGTTGTCTGGGTTTGAGTGGTGACACAGGGCATGTGTTGGCCTATGAAAAATAAATAATGTGCTGTTTGGTGAATTAATAGCTGCAAAGCCAGGGATCTCAGGTCTGGAGTTTAGAGACAATGCAATGATATCTGGTTCCAGGATTTTACAAGCAGGTCTATTAAGCAAGTGGATCATTTTACAGTGCATTCTGATGAGCTAATGAGGAAACAGCGTTCAGATATGAGAGCTGAGCTCTGGGTGATCACCTCGGCTCTGTATCTCAGTCATCTGTCTATTTGAAGTGTAAGCAGTACGTTTAAGCAGTAGGAATGACCATGTCCAGAAATTACTGAATATGATTGTTACTGTGTTATCATTTTACAGTGCATTACTGATGCAACTTTTCTGGTGGAATCTTGTCATTGGTTTGATTTTCATTTCCGATTCTTGCATTCTCATGTGCTTCCAAACAAGTTGGGATATGCAAAGAAGGAATTTTGTTGTACTGTACATCTATATGTATATATAGATATATGTATATATGACAAATAAAGGCTATCTATTCTATTACATTCTACACATGCCCAGGAAGAAGGCTGTCTAAATTATTAGATTCTTTAAAATGCTGCCTACTGAGATGCCTTATTTTGAGTGATATTCTGACTGAATAATGAGGGAGCTCCATGCGCTTCCTCAGCATGAGGGCAATCCCAGCATTCATTGCTGCATGACTTTTCTCACTGTAAATAAATAGATTTTTAATTGCCATTTGTAATTTAAATGAAATTATCAGTGACAATGTAACTGGTTTCAGTACACGGCGGGATATATTAGCTGGCATGCTTCCAGGGTGTGTCTCCTAAGGCTATTGGTTTGAATGGCCTGAGGCTAACTGTGTTAGCTTAGTAAGTTTAAACTGAAGGGACAGTTGATGTAATCTGCCTTATACACTGATCAGCCATAACATTAAAACCACCTCCTTGTTTCTACACTTACTGTCCATTTTATTAGCTCCACTTACCATATAGGAGCACTTCGTAGTTCTACAATTACTGATTGTAGTCCATCTATTTCTCTACATATCTTTTTAGCCTGCTTTCACCCTGTTCTTCAATGGTCAGGACCCCCACAGAGTAGGTATTATTTGGGTGATGGATTATTCCCAGCCCTGCACTGACACCGACATGGTGGTGGTGTGTTAGTGTGTGTTGTGCTGGTATGAGTGGATCTGTCCACTCTATTACACACCCCTACCTAGTTGGTTCACCTTGTAGAGGTAAAGTCAAAGATGATCGCTCGTCTATTGCTGCTGTTTGAGTTGGTCATCTTCTAGACCTTCATCAGTGGTCACAGGTCGCTGCCCATAGGGCGCTGTTGGCTGGATATTTTTGGTTGGTGGACTATTCTCAGTCCAGCAGTGACAGTGAGGTGTTTAAAAATGCAGCTGCCTAGTTAGGCCATTTTTTGTGTGGATTGTACCTGAACAAGTATACAGTATATACCAGCTGAGTGACACATACACACTGACTGGAACCTCTGAAAGTACGTCTGGAAGAGACAGACAGTTTGACAGAAAAGGACGGCGATAAAGACTGAACTGGATAGTATCTGACATTTGACTAGAATGAAATATTTATGGCTGTGTTGCTAAAGGTGTGAGGTGATTTTTTTTCATGCGTGAGATATTGCGATGATAGACAGATAAATAATAAACTATGCACTATATCAACACATTTATAGTCAGGGATCCTAACCGAATGAAGTGCCGGGAAAGCCATTTGAAATGCACTCATTTCTTTTTTCATTATTTTTCTTCATGCATGTCATGGCTGGTTCTACTGTAGAAGAAGTGTGAGATGAATTGGTCAGAAACTGAGTCTACTCTCTCTTACACTTGCATATACACGGATGGGTGCTCACATGTACACACCTTCCCTGTGAGGACCCCAGAATGTGAGAAATTATGACACGGCTGACAGGAAACCTCTCAAACTAATCTCTCAGGAGATGGCGTTTGAGAGAGGGATAGCATGGGCAAATTAAGGCAGAAGACCGAGTTGAGTTTTGCCTAGAGTTGATCTCCGCGTCGGTTTGAAGAAGCGATAGAGGCTTTCTTCACAAAAGAATAAATGATGCGTTTCGGCGATTCGTATTGCATCAGCACACAAAAATCGTTTTTACTGGTGAAATAATGGAGTAATCCGTGAGCTAATGAGGAACAGCGTTCAGATATGAGAACAGAGCTCTGGGTGATCACCTCGGCTCTGTATCTCCATCTCTGCTGATTAACCTGGGCTGTCTCCGTCATCTGTCTTGTTGAAGTGTAACCCCACAGGACAGAGGAAGGATGACAACCGCATATTCCGTCGTTTAAGCAGTGGGAATGACCATGTCCAGAAATTACTGAATATGATTGTACTGTACGTTAGAATGGAATCAAGGACATGCTGTTATCATGAGTCTCATGAGGCCAGCTGCCATTCTCATAATGAGATTTGTTATCTGGGGAATGACCTTGAAAATTCTGGTTCTTAAATGCGCCAAAATTGAGTGCGGCAATGCACAGGGTTTTTATTATTATTATTATTTAAATCCACCCCAGAACCAGAAGAGTGTAATTCACAACACACTAAATATTTCAAATTCAGGGGAGCTTGAAACCTAGTGGTTAATATACTGGACTAGTAATCTGAAGGCTGCCGGTTCAAGCCCCACCTCTGCCAGGTTGCCGCTGTTGGGCCCTTGAACTAGGTCTTAACCCTCAATTGCTTAGATTGTATACTGTCACAACTGTAAGTCGCTTTGGATAAAAGCGTCTGCTAAATGCAGAAAATATAAATGTACATTTTAAACCTAAGTGAACAAGCTATGTCTTCAAAGCAAACGTTTCAGTTGTATTGGTGTTTTATCAGGGTTTTACTAAATTCACAAAAAAATGTGCTTAATTTTACACACTCCACAGATTTTTAATAGTAAGAAAGTGCCACATTTCATGAGTCATCAAATTAAATGATAGAATGAATGGAAGCTACAATACACAGCACAGCCTGCCTCAATGGCTGAATGTAAACCTAGAACAATCAGCGATGGGGTGAAGCTCCATGTTCTGTCTCAAATAAGAAAATTCTGTGTTTTGACTCTCCCCCCTCTGCATCCACAGAATTGGTTGGGAGTTTTCCCAAACTCCCGAATAGTGTTTTTAGTTTCTTTAGACTTCAACATCTTGGACATTTTGACTAACCGATTGCTGACTAAACTGCCGTAGGATTGCTAGGACCGCCTCATAGTGAAGATTAACCAGTAAACATGAGGCACTTGAATGCTACGCAAACAAAAAATGTTAAATCGGTAAACAGAAAGCTTACATTTTGAATGTCACAGCATGTTGCATATTATACAGGACATGGTTTCTGATGTAAATATTGTGGCTGTATTTACTTATAATAATATTAAAATTTTATTTATAAGTGCCTTACAAGAAACCCAAGGACACTGTACAGATATAGACCAGAACGACAGAAATTAATCAACTTAATAATACGTACATAATTAAAAAATAAAATAAATAAATAACCAGTGGTAATAAATTAAATAGGACCAACCAACAAATTGAGTAGAACAACATAAATAGATTAAGATAAGTTGTCAGGAAAAGCAGCAGTAAAAAGATGGGTCTTAAGCTGTTTTTTAAAAGAGGTAAATGACGAGCATGACCGAAGGTGCAGTGGTAGGGAGTTCCACAGTTTTGGCCCTGCAACGCTAAAGACTCGGTCACCGACAGTACGCAACCTAGAGGATGGAACAGAAAGGAAATGGGATTCCGAAGACCGAAGGGAGGTGGAAGGAGTACTAAAATATTGTACTCAAGTAAAAAGTACTATTACTTTGATTAATTTTACTGAAGTTCGAGTAAAATTACTAGTCTAAAATTCTACTCAAGTAAAAAGTAACATTTTAAAATGTACTCATAGTAAACATTACTTAGTTACTTTTTAACAGGAGTGGGTGTCTCCTGTGTAATGCAAACAAGACAAGTGGATATAAATCTCACAATAGTTGTTTTTAATTAAAATATAATAGAAAAAAAACATGTTGATACATTTAAAACATACAGGGATGTGCAATTTTAGTACAGACCATCCCATAAAACATTTTCAAACTGTATAACCACTGAAGTTGGCATACATTGTGGATTCTATAGACCAGCCTTCTTTTCATCACTAACAAATACCAAACAACAATCATACTGCAAATCCATAACTCAAAACAAGTCAAGGTTACAGGTGTTGTGACTTTCACTTAATGTGACTTTTCACTAGATGCGGTTTTAGCGTTTTTTTTTTGTTTTTTGTTTTTTTTACTAACGGATGTTATTTAAAATGTAGCGAATTACAATTCTTAATACAAAACATACTTAAGTAAAAGTAAAATTAGAGCTTGTAAAATCTACTTTAAAAAGTACAAGTACACAGAAAACGCGAGTAAATGTAATTCGTTAATTGCCACCTCTGCTTACCTCCTACTCTCTCTGCAGAACAGATAATCCATGCTGGCTGTGTAACCCAATCCACTCCTTAACCAAGATACGTTTGATGCCTGGCTTATTCACTGCATGTCAGTGCACAAACAACTTGGATCGCTCGCTTCTTGCTGACGTATCATTTTACCCCTTATCACTGTGTGTTTTCGTGACAAGACTTTGGGAGACCAGACAGACTTGTATGTGATTCCTCCTGGTGATAGATCTTGTAGTGTGTGACCCAGCCCCCCAATCACCGATCATGTAGTGTGAAAACCACAACGACTTAAAAGTTGTGTAGTGTGAACTTGGCATTAGAGAGAGTGGCCATGATTATCCTGGTCTTTCCAGGATACCTTGTGCCACACTTGGTTTAAACTGTTATGTTTTGTATTGTTCTATTCGTTGTAAATGTTGATCTGTTTTAATATACTGTAGTACAGTAGGGACATTTTGACTAATCGATTGCTAACTGAATTGCCGTAGGATTGCTAGGACCGCCTTAGTGCAAATTAACCAGTAAACGTGAGGCACTTGAATGCTACGCAAATAAAAAAAAATGTTAAATCGGTAAACACAAACCATGAATTTTTAATTTCACAGCATATTGCGTATTATACATGACACGGTTTGTGATGTGATTTTTGTGGCCGTTAATTAGGGTGGGTCTTAATTGTTATACTTTCTTGTATCCTTTCTTACAGGTATCAGCTTATATGGTAAATTTAAACCATGCAGACATTATTTACAGCTGATTTTTAGGCCATATCCCAAACAGCACTCTCTGTTCTACATATAGGGTGTCCCTAAAGTCTGGACACAGGAAATATCACTAACTATAACTAACTACACCGATCAGGCATAACATTATGACCACCTTCCTAACTAACTGGTCTGCGGCTATGCAGCCCCATACGCAACAAACTGCGAATACTGTGTATTCTGACACCTTTCTATCAGAACCAGCATTAACTTATTCATCAATTTGAGCTACAGTAGGTTGTCGGTTGGATCAGACCACACGGGTCAGCCTTCGCTAACCACGTGCATCAATGAGCCTTAGTCGCCCATGACTCTGTCGCCGGTTTACCACTGTTCCTTCCTTGGACCACTTTTGATAGATACTGACCACTGCAGACTGGGAACACCCCACAAGAGCTGCAGTTTTGGAGATGCTCTGACCCAGTCGTCTAGCCATCACAATTTGGCCCTTGTCAAACTTGCTCAAATCCTTACGCTTGCCCATTTCTCCTGCTTCTAACACATCAACTTTGAGTATAAAATGTTCACTTGCTGCCTAATATATCCCACCCACTAATGCCTAATTCACACTACACGATTTTTGCCCTGATTTTTGCTCGCCGATTGGCTAGATTTGCCGGCTCGGGAGCAACTCGGCATTTGCTCAGCAATCGAAACTCGGCTCTCAATCGCTGTGTGTGAACTACTCAACAACTCGATCCGAGCACTCGCCGTGCGCTTGGTGACCGAAGCGAGATTTCTAGCATGTCAGATATCTGAATCTGAGTTGAATCTGAGTTGCCCGACTGGCAATGAGTGCTATGTCGAACAGCCAATGAGAACGTAAGATGCGGTGTGAGGGGAAATGTGGGGTATCAGAATACATCAGCGCACACACACACACACAAGTTTTACAGTATTTCTGACCTTATCGTTCTCTACAAAACACCAACATTGCATTGCAAAATTATTTATTAACCTCCAACTCACTACAGAACAAGCCATGTTGGTCGCATAGCCAAATCCACTCAATCATTTATTTTTTCTCCTTGATTTTACGCTGCACATCAGCACACAAACTCTGATAGCTCGCTACTTGTTGACGTGCATTTCTGGACGTGGTATCGTTAAACCCCTCGTCACTTCTCGCATTTGTTTTCGTGACAGATTGTAGTTTGGAAGACCAGAGAAGCTCGCCTGCGATTCCAGTTGGTGATAGATCATTTAGTATGAAACCCCCTATCACCGATCAGTCGCGTAGTGTGAAAGCCACACCCACTTGAAAGACTCCCGATTACAAGAGATCCAGTTGTGTAGTGTGAACTGTACAGCGACCTGATGACTTGGAAAGTCATGTAGTGTGAACTTGGCATAACAGGTGCTGCGATCAAGAGATAATCAGTGTTATTGACTTCACTTGTCAGTGGTCATAATGTTATGCTTGTTATATGTACACACACACACACACACACATATTGCATCACACATAGTGGAAAACACACTGAAGATGTTATTGATATATTCTAATGAAAATATGCATTTTGCCAATGTGTCCAGACTTTAGTGACACCCTGTAGTGTGTAGCTAAACAGTTTTATTTGCACTAATATTTAATACAGTTAGGTGCACCTAATTCAAATGACGTAAATTTGACTCTCACATTTAGGAAAAACAGATTAATTAATTCAAACTGACTTCGTTCCTGCCCTTATCTAGACTAATTTTGTCACTTAATTGTTGTAATTCAATTGTTGTCCAGAAAGTTCCAATTTTGATTCATCTATCTATACACCTTTATTACATTAGCTCTGGGGATCATTCAGGTTAGCAGTGATTTCTTGCCTGCTTTTTTGTTTACACTCTGTACTTTGAAAATCGAGCTCAGAATTTCTTTGCCTAATGCTAATTAAAACTGTCTTCATACACCCACACACAAAAAAATGTCTCACTGCAGTAGTGCTGAAGTACAGTGTTTGTTAGCCAGTACGTTTCAAATAGCACACTGGCATTTATAGTTTACGGGAAGGAAATAAATGCTTGTCTGTCAAATGAACATCCTCCATTAATAACTTAAGATATCATATGAGCCTGTATATTTCATGTCAAGGTCCACCTATTTATTACTGTTATTCATAACCACCACCCAAAATGTAGGTTGCAAGGTGGATCCGCCTTCAGTTCATTGTGGTGCCATCTCTTCAACATATAATCTTGGACAGGAATTAGCATGGACACTTTGACTAACCTGTGACTACACAGCCCTCACAACAGAATGGTTTCAGATCAGCCATAACATTAAAACCACCTCCTTGTTTCTACACTCACTGTCCATTTTATCAGCTCCACTTACCATATAGAAGCATTTTTGGTTCTACAAATACTGAATGTAGTCCATCTGTTTCTCTGCATGCTTTGTTAGCCCCCTTTCTTGCTGTTCTTCAATGGTCAGGACTCTCCCAGGACCACTACAGAGCAGGTATTATTTGGGTGGTGGTTCATTCTCAGCACTGCAGTGACACTGACATGGTGGTGGTGTGTTAGTGTGTGTTGTGCTGGTATGAGGGGATAAGACACAGCAGCGCTGCTGGAGTTTTTAAACACCTCACTGTCACTGCTGGACTGAGAATAGTCCACCAACCAAAAATATCCAGCCAACAGTGCCCTGTGACCACTAATGAAGGTCTTGAAGATGACCAACTCAAACAGCAGCAATAGATGAGCTTTACATCTACAAGGTGGACCAACTAGGTAGGAGTGTCTAATAGAGTGGACAGTGAGTGGACATGGTATGTAAAAACTCCAGCAGTTATGCTGTGTCTGATCCACTCATTCCAGTGCAACACACACTAAAACACCACCACCATGTCAGTGTCACTGCAGTGCTGAGAATGATCCACCACCTAAATAATACCTGCTCTGTGGCGGTCCTGACCATTGAAGATGGTGAAAGCAGGCTAAAAAGGTATGTAGAGAAATAGATGGACTACAGTCACAAAGTGCTTCTATATGGTAAGTGGAGCTGATAAAATGGACAGTGAGTGTAGAAACAAGGAGGTGGTTTTAATGTTATGGCTGATCAGTGTATATGACATTAATGCCAATTGGTGTTGAACTCAGAGATACGCCGAATGGAAAGAAGTATTGAGACACCCCTTCTGGTTGTCAAGTTTATGTACTTTGCCCACGGCCCCACTGGGCGGCTTTGGAATGAACTAAAGCATTGATTGAATCTTTCTTGACCGACATTGGTGCCCAGCCATACAAATGCATACTTTGAAGTCTAGGGCAGTGGTAGCTCAGTGGTTAAGGTACTGGATAATCAGAAAGGTGCTGGTTCAAGCCCCACTACTGCCAAGTTGCCACTGTTGGGCCCTTAAGTAAATGTAGATCTAGGCCGTGCTTCTCACTCCATCAATATTTATAAGCTACTTCCTCGAATTGTGTTAATAATGGAAGCATAAAACTGTACTGTTAATTAATTCTCACACACTTCTCCAACTGTCTTATTAAGAAGAGTAAAACTTACCTTAGGCTTGGTGTATTGCTGTGAATAAATACAGTCTGATCTAAATAATGCAAGCACATCTTGATTAAACATGGCTGGATTTACACTGCATATAGAAGCACTTTGTAGTTCTACAATTACTTACTGTAGTCCATCCGTTTCTCTACATACATTTTTAGCCTGCATTCACCCTGTTCTTCAATGGTCAGGACCACCACAGAGCAGGTATTATTTGGGTGGTGGATCATTCTCAGCACTGCAGTGACACTGACATGGTGGTGGTGTGTTAGTGTGTGTTGTGCTGGTATGAGTGGATCAGACACAGCAGCGCTACTGGAGTTTTTAAATACCGTGTCCACTCACTGTCCACTCTATTAGACACTCCTACCTAGTTGGTCCACCTTGTAGATGTAAAGTCAGAGACGATCACTTATCTATTGCTGCTGTTTGAGTTGGTCATCTTCTAGACCTTCATCAGTGGTCACAGGATGCTTCACACGGGGTGCTGTTGGCTGGATGTTTTTGGTTGGTGGACTATTCTCAGTCCAGCAGTGACAGTGAAGTGTTTAAAAACTCCATCAGCGCTGCTGTGTCTGATCCACTCATACCAGCACAACACACACTAACACACCACCACCATGTCAGTGTCACTGCCGTGCTGAGAATGATCCACCAGCCAAATAATACCTACTCTGTAGTGGTCCTATGGGGGTCCTGACCACTGAAGAACAGCATGAAAGGGGGCTAACAAAGCATGCAAAGAAACAGATGGACTACAGTCAGTAATTGTAGAACTACAAAATGCTTCTATATGGTAAGTGGAGCTGATAAAATGGACAGCGAGTGTACAAACAAGTAGGTGGTTTTATTGTTATGGCTGATCAGTGTAAGTGTACATTTTCTTTATTTGGTGGTCGTGTATGTGTGGAATAATCCCCTCACTCTGCTAGTACAGGGTCATTTCTGTTCTTTAGCATCAAGATAAGGACAAGATTAATAACACTGCAAAAATGGGGGTGGGGTTGGGAATATAGGAAGATACAGATAAGAAAAAGAGGGAATAAGAAAAAAAAGATAGAGAAAATGTAAGGAATGCACAGTATAAGGGCAAGTGCTAAAAATAAACACGGTTAACAAGATGGAGACGAGATAGGAGGAGCATGAAAAGTGCGGCTAAAAGAAATATTTGCGTTTGCACACTATGCACGTATGGTTCACCAGCACCGTTAGATAAATTAGCCTACCTCTGAAGCGATGTGTTTTGAGTAATGGTTGGTACTTACAGATATTAGTGATCAGCAGGGATAAATGTGCTCAGAGGAGTGTCACTGCGCCTTAAGAACAGCCTGAGGGGGGGGGCTCTCTGAGGAGAATTCGACACTGCAGCCGTCACCGCGTTTCATCCATGCACTCTGCTCCTAAAGCAACGTCACGTCCTATAGTTAGATCTTATTAACCTACTTCGGTTAACTGTAGGTCATGAAATGATGTTATAAGGGTGCATTGAAAGTGACAGGGCCTCTAGCATTTTTAGAACGCTTTTATCATCAGTTAATGACATGTTTGTGGCGGCATGGTTGCTCATTGGGTAGCACTGTCGCCTCACAGCAAGAAGGTCCTGGGTTTGATTCCCTGGTGGAGTGGTCTGGGACCTTTCTGTGTGGAGTTTGCACGTTCTCCCCGGGTCTGTGTGGGTTTCCTCCGGGAGCTCCGGTTTCCTCCCACAGTCCAAAGACCTGCAAGTGAGATTAATTACTATACAAAATTGTTTGACTGTGTGACATTAAACTTGTGAACTGATGAATCTTGTGTAACCAGCAGCTACCGTTTCTGTCATGAATATAACCAAAGTGTAAAACATTATGTTAAAATCATAATAAATAGATAAAATATTCATTGAAGTTATTATAATTATCATTATAATTATTAATATTATTGTCATAATAATTATCATGCAGGGATTAATTTATGATACATAAATAAATAGGTTCTATAACTAACAATCTTATAGTGACTCAAGACCTGCACAGTACTGTACACTGATCAGCCATAACATTAAAACCACCTCCTTGCTTCTACACTCACTGTCCATTTTATCAGCTCCACTTCCACTACAATTACTGACTGTAGTCCATCTGTTTCTCTACATACTTTTTTAGCCTGCTTTCACCCTGTTCTTAAATGGTCAGGACCCCACAGGACCACTACAGAGCAGGTATTATTTATGTGGTGGATCATTCTCAGCACTGCAGTGACGATGACACGGTGGTGGTGTTAGTGTGTGCTGTGCTGGTATGAGTGGATCAGACACAGCAGCGCTGCTGGAGTTTTTAAATACCGTGTCCACTCACTGTCAACTCTATTAGACACTTCTACCTAGTTCGTCCACCTTGTAGATGTAAAGTCAGTCACTCATCTATTGCTGCTGTTTGAGTTGGTCATCTTCTAGACCTTCATCAGTGGCAGACATCCCAAGTCTTCTATCTTCCAGTTAGCAGCTTCTAAAAGTTCTGTTATTACCCATATCCCTTGATGTGTGCGAGAGGTTTTTTTTAGCTTTTTTTTTTTTGGGCTTGGGGGGTCGAGGTCTGGGTCCGGGGGTACCTCCCTGAAATGAGTTTTTGCAACTTGGGATGTTTGCAGTGGTCACAGGTCGCTGCCCACGGGTCGCTGTTGGCTGAATATTTTTTAGGCTGGTGGACTTTTCTTAGGTGTTTAAAAACTCCAGCAGCGCTGCTGTGTCTGATCCACTCATAACCAGCACAACACACACTAACACACCACCATGTCAGTGTAACTGCAGTGCTGAGAATGATCCACCACCCAAATAATACCTGCAGTAGTGGTCCTGGGAGAGTTCTGACCATTTAAGAACAGCATGAAAGGGGGCTAACAAAGCATGCAGAGAAACAGATTGACTACAGTCAGTAATTGTCGAACTACAAAGTCCTTCTATATGGTAGGTGGAGCTGATAAAATGGACAATGTGTGTAGAAACAAGGAGGTGGTTTTAATGTTATGGCTGATTGGTGTATATATAAGACAATGAACACTGCCTGTTCTCCGTGTCTGCGTGGGTTTCCTTCCGCAGTCTAAAAACAAGCAAGTGAAGTGAATTGGAGATACAAAATTGTTCATGACTGTGTTTGACATTAAACTAATGAATCTTGTGTAAACAGTAATTACCTGACCTGTCATGAATGTAATCATAGTGTGTTGAAAACATTAAACAGCCAGTCAAGATAGTAGTAGTAATAGATTGTAGTAGTAGTTGTAGATTGTGTTGGCATCATGTTAGTGTATGAAATCACACAACCTACAGCTGTCATTAAGCTTATTAATCTTGACTACAATGCTCGTTGGCATGTTAACATTTTACTGCTGTGTTGTATACTGATTTTTTTCATAAATAATAAATTAAGCCATGAAGAGGGTAGCTATATTCAGTCCAATTTCCTTTTTATCAAGCATTATTACATGGATTAAATAGTACTTCAGACTTAGTCAAACCACAAGCAGTAATAAAAAGCTTAAAGGGTCCTTCATAGAGATAAAAAGATGAGAATCAAGAGTTTAAAACCAATATAATGAGTTCCTTACAGAAACATTAACAATTTTCTTTCTGCATTCACCTCCCTGGTAATACAGTGTAAAGTGATTTGTCTGTGTATGGGTGGATATAAAGCTGGACTGTCAGAATTTGTCCCCTTGTTCATCATTTTAGTCTCCAGACACTTCTGTCTGTTTATGTGTGTGTGTGTCTCTGTTCCTCTCATTTATCAATCTATTCGTCTAAACAGCCTCTGCAGTTCCACATGACTGGGCCTCTCTTCTGTCGCTTTGAAGAGAAAATAAAGGTATAATATTGTATCTATCAATCAACCGAGAAACAATGAGGAAGAAATGTCAAGATTTTCATATCCAAGAGATACAGAAGGTGTCATCTAGAAACAAAAGTTTAAAAAAAGATACAAGAGAGCAGGTAACAAGATCAAAACAAAAGGAGTGTGTGAGGGAAATGTTTGGTTAGGTTCATGCTTTAGTAAATGCTGCTTTTTAAATGTAATTAATTTTGCTTACTTGTTGAATAAAGAATTAAAACAAATAGTCTTTTAGAAAACTGACGAAGTAACTTACACCAATCAGCCATAACATTAAAACCACCTACTTGTTTCTACACTCACTGTCCATTTTATCAGCTCCACTTACCATATAGAAGCACTTTGTAGTTCTACAATTACTGACTAGTCCATCTGTTTCTCTGCATGCTTTGTTAGCCCCCTTTCACGCTGTTCTTCAATGGTCAGAACTCTCCCAGGACCACTATAGAGCAGGTATTATTTGGGTGGTGGATCATTCTCAGCACTGCAGTGACACTGGCATGGTGGTGGTGTGTTAGTGTGTGTTGTGCTGGTATGAGTGGATAAGACACAGCAGCACTGTCCACTCTATTAGACACTCCTACCTATTTGGTTCACCTTGTAGATGTAAAGTCAGAGACGATCGCTCATCTATTGCTGCTGTTTGAGTTGGTCATCTTTGAGATCTTCATCAGTGGTCACAGGACGCTGCCCACAGAGCACTGTTGGCTGGATATTTTTGGTTGGTGGACTATTCTCAGTCCAGCAGTGACAGTGAGGTGTTAAAAACTTCATCAGCGCTGCTGTGTCTGATCCACTCATACCAGCACAACACACACTAACACACCACCACCATGTCAGTGTGACTGCAGTGCTGAGAATGATCCACCACCCAAATAATACCTGCACTGTGGTGGTCCTGTGGGGGTCCTAGTTATTGAAGAATAGCATGAAAGGGGGCTAACAGAACATGCAGAGAAACAGATGGACTACAGTCAGTAATTGTAGAACTACAAATTACTACTATATGGTAAGTGAAGTTGATAAAATGGACAGTGAGTGTAGAAACAAGGAGGTGGTTTACATTTTATGCCTTTAAACTTTATATGTCGTACACAGTAAAGGCTTCTCAGAGAAATAACCTGTGGAACTGTTCCGTCCTGCAGCGGTGCAGCTCAGTGTATTTCTCTGTCCCTGTAGTTTTTATGGAGTGGATGGGAGGGGTTCTTCATTATTGATGACCCTTTAGCCAGCATTCATATCTCTACCACCATCTCCACTGTGTCTAATTTCATCCCCAGTACTGAGCTGGCTTTCCTAATGGTTTTATTTAGTCTATTGGTGTCTGTGGCTGCGATACCGCTGCATCAGCACATGATGACGTAAAAGATGGCATTCGACACCACAGTCATAGAAAGTTCTCAGCAGCTTGCCTCTTACAATGACGGACCTACATTTTTTTAGGGAGTAGAATGGCTATGGCCCTTGTACAGCTTATGCATGTTCACCTCCTATCTAAACTTGTCACTCAGGTACAACCATGTTCTCATTCTGGATGGTTACTGGAGCTAGAGAGCTATACGTACAGTATACATTATGATCAAATTAATCATGGATTGCTTTCTCATTGCAGTTAATCTGCTTAAGACATTTGTTGTAGTCCTAGTTTGGTATATAAATAAATTGAATTTATCAGTTACATCTTCTCTCTACCAGTACTCATGTGTTTTATCAGGTATTGACTATTGTCTTTATTTTGAAATTGTTTTTTATTGAATGGCTTCTCTTTAGAGTTTGGATGCTGCCTTTGAGGGTTCTTCAAAAAGTTTTAAAAACTCTACTTACTAAAAATTTTGTATACAAATGACATCACTTTTTTACATAGTCACCTTCTGATGCATTTTTCCAAGCATCGTACCAACTTTTTAATGCCATCAGCAAAAATGTTTTTGGTTGAGCGTGTAGCCACTGATGCACTTCTGCTTTCACATCGTCATCACATGAAAATCTTCATCCCCTTAAAGCTTCTTTGAGCGTCCAAAAAGGTGGGAATCAGATGGTGCTAAATCCGGACTATTAGCTCTCTCTTAGTCTCTCAGACACGACCAATTGCTACTCCCCCCGCCCTCACCATTTCCTACGAAAATATAAAAGTGTGGAAAGTTTTTGAAGATCCCTCATATGATGATTCAGTTGCCCAAAAGAACATTTATAACAATAGTTTCTAATGTGAGATAAGACTAATCAAAGGCATTGGGTTGTAGTGGTTTTAATTCGGTTCATTTTATGGACTCTAGTTAATCTGAGTCACTCAGTAATGTGATCCGGTTCACTTGAGTCAGCCACATAATGAACACCAGTGTGTTTAACTGCTTGTTTATTGGAATATTTAACTTATTATTTAGATTCACGGACTGGAGTGAAGTCGGTTCAGCCAGATCATCTGAGTCCGCGGTGTTTCCGGTGAGTCTGCTCACTCGCCTTGTGTACTTAGCAGCAGCCAGTTAGAGGACTCATAGGATCCAGGTTAATTGAGACCTCGGACTCCTGATTCCTGATTCAGTACAAAGATTCGAATCATTAACCCGGGTGATTCAGGAACCGCCCAGCTCTATTGGGTTGAGGTCCGGGCACCGAAATAGCACAATCTCCGGGTACATGGATTTAGTCAGTGCATTCAAGCACCCCTAAACTGGTAAAACGTGGTGGATACATACTGTCATGTATGTGTGTCTAATAAAGTGAACAGCTATGCCATACATATTAACAGTGGTGTTAATGCACTAGATAACATTTAGTATGCAGTTTAGTCTTAGTAATTTGTTTTGTACTGATGGATAGGGTAGAGGTTGACTGTTTTGCAAAGTAATAATGGTTTAATTATATGCTTATAAGTACTAATTACCACAAGACATTAATGTTACATAGTTATTACTTTGTACAGTATGTTAAACCACAATAGCATGACTATTTGCTGTAATGTAAGTTGACCTAAAGACCAGAATGTTCTCCAGGTGTCACAATCTAACTTTTTCCATGTAATTATGTGTGTTCCTCTCTTCCTAGACACACATTCTCCTTCTTTTTGAAGCAATAATTACGGTATGTATTTTTAATCTTACAGTATAGCAGATTATTATCTGAATATGCAAGATCCTGTTCCTCCAGGATGTACCTATACCTTAATCACCAGCTACGAATAGAGTGCAGCCATCACCATAGAAACTAGATAACAATTAAGCAGCTAGTGAGGCTAATCATGCAGAAAATCTTTCCTCAACACTTTAAGAACGTGTGAACGGGTGCACAGATTATGAGGTCCTCTGTTTTCTCCAACCATTATCAGAAATAGAATTTTTGCATAAATGTCTGTCTCGCGCTTTGTTCGTTGCATCGTGTGTAATTTGGGAACGCTATTTGATGAGAAGTGTGATGGGAAAATAAACAGTGCCCCTGAGGAGAGACAGAACTATTCACAACACAGTGGGAATTCTGCTACATGCACTGTTTTCCCTCAACCATTACACATTATTCTGTTAATTTAGGGTTCCTTTATGCATCCTAGTACTATATTTAGGCAATATTAGAGATGATTGTCATTTCATTGCTTTAAAATCTACTGAGTGCTTTACATCCCTGCAGATAATGAGTCGCCATACATGCTATAAGCTTAGGCTTATGCAGCTGCTCAGCTGTGGAAACACTTTAAATTATTGAAGCTCCTGATGAGTAGTCCACATGATTAAGTTGCTCCTTGAGGCAGGTTAGAACTCAGAAGTGCTTCAAATAAGGACAAATAGTTTTTAAACACCCTGCACTTTAGCACTTGGTGGTCCTGCTCTGTCAGCTTCTGTGTCCGACTGCTTCAGGCATTAATTGTTGTTGTTTAATAGATGTTGATTCCTAAGTCACTTAGTACTTTGTGAACCATTCTAATGACAATACTGCAAATGGCTTTATGCTTAATGGGATGTACCTATATACTTGGTGTAACACAAACAGATTAACTTGCCTTCATATAGACATACTGTATATTATTCACATATGCAGTTACCAATAAACCAATCACTTACCATCTATTTCTATACATTAGAGTCCAAAGGTTAGAATTTCTTAGTATCTGGTGCTACTAAAATTCCAGTAAGCACATTAGTGAAATGTACCGGGTCAATTTCTTGGTACAAAAGGACAGATTTCCTGGAGTCTCATCGTTTCTATTCAAACACACGCTTAAATAATTATAAGCAGGGATTTATTCTTCTCATCACATGATTACTCTTAATTTATTAAATGTGGACAAGGGCTCAAGGGCCCAACAGTAGGAAGTTTGCAGTGGTGGGGCTTTAAACCAGTGATCTTCTGATTACTAGTCCAGTACCTTAACCGCTAAGCTACAATTGTGACATTCACATATGCAGTCACCAATAAACCAATCATTTACCATCTATTTTTATACATTAGGCTCCAAAAGTCAGCATTTCTTAGTATCTGGCACTACTAAAATTCAAGTAAGCACAGTAGTGAAATGTACCGGGTCAATTTCTTGATACAAAAGGACAGATTTCCTAGAGTCTTATCCTTTCTATTCAAGCACACGCTTACATGATTTTAAGCATGGATTTACTCTGCTCGTCACATGATTACGCTTAATGTATTACATGTGGACAAACAGAGCAGGACCACCAAGTGCTAAAGTGCAGGGTGTTTAAAACTGTCAGCGTCTGTGTCCGACTGCCTCAGGCATTAATTGTTGTTGTTTAATAGATGTTGATTCCTAAGTTACTTAGTACTTTGTGAGCATTCTACTGCCAGTACTGCCAATGGCTTTATGCTTAATGGAATGTACCTATACTTGGTGTGGCACAAACAGCCTAATTTGCCAAGAAAGTGATTTTCTTACACTACAAATAATTTAATTTATATCAAATTCACATCTGCAGTCACCAATAAACCAATCACTTACCATCCATGTTTATACATTAGAGTCCGAAGGTCAGAATTTCTTAGTATCTGGTGCTACTATAATTCCAGTAAGCACATTTGTAAAGTGTAGCAGGTCAATTTCTTGGTACAAAAGGACAGATTTCCTGGAGTCTTATTCTTTTTATTCAAGCATACGCTTAGATGATTACGTCACATGATTACGCTTAATTTATTAAATGTGGACATATGTTTTTTAAAACACCCTGCACTTTAGCACTTGGTGGTCCTGCTCCTTCAGCTTCTGTGTCTGACTGCTTCAGGCATTAATTGTTGTTGTTTAATAGATGTTGATTCCTAAGTCACTTAGTACTTTGTGAGCCATTCTACTGCCAATACTGCAAATGGCTTTATTCTTAATGGAATGCACCTATATACTTGGTGTGGCACAAACGGCCTAATTTGCCTACAGATCTTGCCAGTAATGTGATACATGGTTTACTGTCACCAGTAAACCAATCTCTTATCATTTATCTCTATACATTTAGGGTCTAGAAGTTAGAATTTCTTACTATCTGGCGCTACTAAAATTCAAGTAAGCACATTTGGGGAAATGTAACAGGTCAATTCCTTTATACAAAAAGACACATTTCCTGGAGTCTAATTCTTTCTATTAAAGCACACGCTTGGATAATTTTAAGCATGGATTTATTCCACTCATCACATGATTACGCTTAATTTATTAAATGTGCAGTCATTGTTCACATGTTATGAATAAAGTCATACGCAATACTGAGAAATTCATTCATTCATTATTTTTCAGCGCTGCTGGAGGTTTTAAATACCGTGTCCAATCATTGTCCACTCTATTAGACACTCCTACCTAGTTGGTCCACCTTGTAAATGTAAAGTCAGAGACGATCGCTCATCTATTGCTGCTGATTGTGTTGGTCATCTTCTAGACCTTCATCAGCGGTCACAGGACGCTGCCTACAGGGCGCTGTTGGCTGGATATATTTGGTTGGTGGACTATTCTCAGTCCAGCAGTGACTGTGAGATGTTTAAAAACTCTAGCAGCACTGCTGTGTCTGATCCACTCATACCAGCACAACACACACTAACACACCACCACCATGTCAGTGTAACTGCAGTGCTGAGAATGATCCACCACCCAAATAATACCTGCTCTGTAGTGGTCCTGGGAGAGTCCTGATCATTATAGAACAGCATGAAAGTGGCTAACAAAGTATGCAGAGAAACCGATGGACTACAGTCAGTAAATGTAGAACTAGAAAAGGGATCTATATGGTCAGTGGAGCTGATAAAATGGACAGTGAGTGTAGAATCAAGGAGGTGGTTTTAATGTTATGGCTGATCGGTGTATTTATATATGATAAAGGCTTTCTATTCTATATTTAACTTTATTGTATGATTTGTAATGAAAAACATTGCATTAAATTTAAAGAGAAAAGCAAAATAAACATTTTGTTTACCTCCTTTTTATAGTATGAAAGAAATGTGGAGACATTTTTCACATATTTTGTGTTTTATATTATTGCAGTGTCTCTAAGGCCAGAAAAATCTGAATCAGAATCACTTTATTTTGCCAGGTATGTTACACATACGAGGAATTTGCTTTGGTGATACACACAATAGTACACACAATAGGCCACATAGTAGTACGAACAATACACATTACAGTACAGATAATTACACATGTATGACATGTAACATAGAACATATTTAACAGACCCGACAGCACACGGACTGTTAACCAGTGTTTACCAACATTTGCCCAAGAGAACAACTGTGGTTAAAAAGTGTTACAGCTCTGGGGAAAAAACTGTTAGCATGTCTTGATGTGTTTGTTTTTATTGTCCTGAGTCGGATGGGAGTGTTTGAAAAAGGTGATGTCCAGGATGAGAGTGGTCTGCTGTAATTTTGCCGGCACGCTTCAGCACTCTGCTGTTGTAAATGTCCTGAAGTGTTGGCAGACTACATCCAATGATCCTCTCCGCTGTCCTCATTATACACTAGAGTTTGGCTCGTTCATGTGATGTTGAGGAACCAAACCAGATGGTGATGGATGATGTAAGGATGGACTCTATGATTGCTGTGTAGAACTGGATCAGCAGACTCTGTGGCAGGTTGAATTTCTTCAGCTGTCTCAGGAAGAACATTTTCTGCTGAGCCCTCTTAGCGATGGAGAGTGTGTTCTTTTCCCACTTTAGGTCCCTGGATAAGGTGGTGCCCAGGAACTTAAGTGACTCCACCACTAAGACCATAGAGCCATTTATTGTGAGGGGGTGTAAGGAGGGTGCGTTGCGCATGAAATCCACCACCATCTCTAGAGTCTTTTGTGTGTTGATCAGCAGGTGGTTGTCGCTGCACCAGGAGACCAACTGCTCGACTTCCTTTCTGTAGGCATCGGTTATGAGGCCCACCACAGTGGTGTCATCAGCAAACTTAAGGATCTTTACAGCTGGTCATTGGTATAAAGACTGAAGAGAAGGGGTGAAAGCACACAGCCTTGTGGTACACCAGTACTTAGGTTCCGCTGGTCTGAAATGTGTTTTCCTAGCCGTACCTGCTGTGTCCTAAAATGGTGCTAATGGTGCTAATAAATCACAAAATGTTATTATTATGTTTAGGATCCACACAACAATGTCTGGACAGTTTGTATTTAAACACAGCCAAGACTATTCCTTAAATCCAAGACAATTCTACCAGCCCTATTTATCATGGTCAAGATGTTAGACAGTTAAACAGTGTGAAAAATACATGTTTTTCTGCTTTTAATATTAGTAAAGCAGTGTGTTTTTTTTCAGTCGGTCGAAGCTTTTGCCCCAGGGATGATTTTGATGAGTTGTGTGAGTGCAGGACTCACTTTAATAATTACAGCCTTTATCCCTGCTCTGTACGTGTGCGTGTGTGTGATTTGTTCTGTGCTAAACTGAGTACCTGTTTCAGAATATGTGCGACTATCATGGACATGCTAATAGAAGAGATACGTAGCTATAGCAACCCTGGGCTAAATGATTTTGGGGCCTTTCTAAATAACAAGCTAAATTAACAAAAGCTATTTTGTAATAAAACATGAGCTTTTTCTTATTAGTGAAAGGAAGACAAAAATGGAATTCAATACAAGCACCAGGTGGGTTTATTTGGGGGTTCTAATTACTGTCAGGACATGGAGTGTGATTAACTGCACAGACAGATATATCAGCCCGGGCTTTAAATTTTGTACCGTGCACAGTAAACCCAGGGTGTGTAAATGGGTGGCCAAAGCTAAACCACAACACTTCTTCACACATACACTGATCAGCCATAACATTAAAACCACCTCCTTGTTTCTACACTCACTGTCCATGTTATCAGCTCCACTTACCATATAGGAGCACTTTGTAGTTTTACAATTACTGACTGTAGTCCATCTGTTTCTCTGCATTATTTGTTAGCCCCCTTTCATGCTGCTCTTCAATGGTCAGGACCACCACAGGACCCCTACAGAGCAGGTATTATTTAGGTGGTGGATGATTCTCAGCACTGCAGTGACAATGACATGGTGGTGGTGTGTTAGTGTGTGGTGTGCTTGTATGAGTGGATCAGACACAGCAGCGCATGTCAATGTCACTGCAGTGCTGAGAGTGATCCACCACCTAAATAATACCCACTCTGGGCCACTCAGGTGGCGCAGTGGTAAAAACACACGCTGGAACCAGAACTGGGATCTCGAACACATCGTGTTGGATCTCGGCTCTGCCTGCCGGCTAAGGCTGAGTGGCCACATGAACAACGATTGTTCAGCCGGATGGGGTCTCTCTCCCATGACTGGTGCAGTTACGACCTCTGCTGGCTGATTGATGGCGCCTGCACAGAGATGACAAAAGAGTGCTCTCAGGGTGTGTCTCTCCGTACACAACGCTGAGCTGCACTGCACTCGTCAAAGGTGTGGGTGATAAGATGCATACGGCATGCTGCCCACGTGTCGGAGGGGGCGTGGGTTAGCTTCGTTCTCCTCAATCAGAGCAGGGATCGTCATTGGTGGAGAGGAAGCATGACGCAATTGTATGCGCTAAAAAAAGGAGAAAAAGCATACAGAAAAAAAAAATATATATAAATAATACCTACTCTGTAGTGGTCCTGTGGGGGTCCTGACCATTAAACGACAGCATGAAATGTGGCTAACAAAGCATACAGAGAAACATGGACTACAGCTGTAAAACTGTTTATACCTTTAATTCTTGTTTGTTCTTATACATTATTCGTCATGTAAAGCTTGACAGTTGAGGTTGTGTGTTTTGCATCATTATCAGCTCGTCTGGTGGCCACTGGTTTAGTGATTACCCAGCTATCTAGCCAGCTCCAGGCTAGCTATCGCTGATTTGTTGCTAGTCACAGGAGTGGTTAGCTAGTTTAGCTAGGTAAATCTTCCAGCATGGATAGGTGGCTCCATAAAACACACGCACACCCTATACCCCACATTATTTCTCCTCCCAATATCAGTATATTTTTTATATGCATTTTTCCCAATTTTCCTCCCAATCTAGTCGTATCCAATTACCCGATTGCATTAAGCTTCCTCTCTACTGATGTTGATCTCCACCCTGGTTGAGGAGAGCGAGACTGACACACGCCCCCTCCGACACGTGTGCAATAGCCGACTGCATCTTTCCACCAGCATGAGGCGAGTTCATATGCGGATCAGCTTTTTATACAGAGTGATCAATGCATTATTCCACGTCTCTGTGCAGGCACCATCAATCAGCCAGCAGAGGTCATAATTGCTTCTGTTATGAGGTCCCGTCCAGCACCTCCTAGAATAACAGCCAATCATTGTTTGTGTAGGCGTCCAGCCTGCTGAATGGCAGAGCTGAGTTTCGACCGCTCTGCTTCTTGAGACAATTTCTGTTTCAATGACAATGTTGCTCATGCTCAGTAAACTGCCCACTGATGCAAACCTTTCAGACATGGGTCTTATGTCACATAGGCTGTATGTCACAGCTCTTTTCATTGGTGTGTCATCAGCTGCATGTGAAAGCTCCTGTTCTACCTTGTCCAGCACTCTAATCCCTCCAATATAGTTGTATCCAATTACCCGATTGCATTATGCTTCCTCTCTACTGATGTTGATCTTCTGGTTGAGGAGAGCGAGACTGACACACCCCTCCGACACGTGTGCAATAGCCGACTGCATCTTTCCACCAGCATGAGGCGAGTTCATATGCGGATCAGCTTTGTATGCAGAGTCGCACCCTGAACAATGCATTATTCCTCGTCTCTGTGCAGGCACCATCAGTCAGCCATCAGTTATGAGGTCCGGTCCAGCACCTCCTAGAATAACAGCCAATCGTTGTTTGTGTAGGCGCCCAGCCTGCCAGATGGCAGAGCTGAGATTCGAACCAACATCACTATCTTTTCTTGAAACCACTTCTGTTTCAATGACACTGATGCCCAAACCTTTCAGACATGGGTCTTATGTCACATATGCTGTATGTCACAGCACT